>NC_081786.1:21562447-21832754 GCF_963082965.1 Carassius carassius
GTCACATCACTTTCACTCTGAAAACGGTGTGCAACAGGGTTTGAGATAGGCTACATTTTCTCTTGTTCAGTGGGTGTGTCAAGCATGTCAGCCCAATCAGCAGCAACATGTACATGTATATAAACCATGTGATATTAAAGAGACAGCTTGCACAATGTAATTAACATCAGAATAAATTCACAAGATCAAGTATATTGTTTGCACGTTTATTTACGTTAAAGGCAAAATTTAGAATAAATGCCAATTGAATTAATTTGTGCCATTCTAAAGATTTGTTGCATTAACCCATCCAAATTGTACACACACACACAACTGGAGCAGTGGGCAGCCATTTATGCTGTGGCACTCGGGGAGCAGTTGGGGGTTCAGTGCCTTGCTCAAGGGCACCTCGTCGTGGTATTGAGGGTGAAGAAAGCGCTGTACCTCCACTAAGACTAAAAATCACAACATTTGTGTTACAAATCCAAACCTCTAACCATTAGGCCACGACTTCCCCTTCTGATGAGTTTAATTAGGGTTTAATCTAAACTCACTGGATCGAGACTGTTCATTCATCAATGGGATTGAATAAGCTTTTACTGTGCGTGAATGAATGAGTTACGAAAGAATGAATGTTTGACAGTGAACGTTAAACTGTTGGGACCACACCACTACTATTCATGCGTCATTTTCGTCAAGAACATTGTGCGTTTCAGAGAACGCGCAGTGCGTGCATCATCAGAACAAACTGTACGTGACCAGTCCCTCTGGAGTATTTCTTGGCTCCCTCGCGCGGGGGTTCCTTCCTATGTTTACCTTTATCTCGGGAATGGGGTTTCAAACTGTAGAAATATTCAAAGCTTTCAACGCCATATCCTCATTCAGCTCAAGTTGCTGTATAGCTACCACTTAAAATCAAAATATTATGGATTTTCATAAACAAACGATTTTGTTAATCGTGATAATTTCGTCGTGCGTTGGAATGGTATATAGCTGTGCTTGTTCAAGAGATCTAAAACAATGTGCAAGCATTTACCAAATGTCAGTGGACTTTCAAACGGCTCAGCAGAATTGCAGACAAGAGGGCGGTCAGTTATTTAAGCATATCCAGTCGAATGCATCAAATGAAGTTGTCGACTATCTCCTTAATAACCTGATCGGACACTTCTGGACCGGACTCCGTCTCCCAAGCGACAAGTGTTTAAATAATACGAGCACATTACGCGAAGGCGAACAGATCACGGAATTCACCAATTTGGAGACCGAAGAAACGTGGTGCGCCCCACTCTGCGTGTCTGTCTCCAGCGACGGAATGCGGACACCGAGACCATGCACGGACAAACTGGATGGGTTTTTGTGCGAGGACTCTCAAGGAGATCTTTGCGAAGGAAATGCGGTCGTTCTGGATAATGAGCAATGTATGCTTGGACCCTGTGAACATACATGTACTCCTCTGGAAATTGGATATAGGTGTTCGTGTAGCGCAAGATTCCGTCCAAATGCACGAGATCCACGCCGCTGTGATTTCTATTGCGCAACGAGAGTTTGTGAAGCAATATGTTATGCTGCGTTGATTGGAAACTGGTGTTGGTGCCCGGCTGGTTTCATTAGAAGCCAACAAACCTGCGAAGATATTGATGAATGTGAATCAAATCACGACTGCGCACAGAAGTGCCTAAATACGATAGGAACTTATAGCTGTGCTTGCTACGAGCCGTTCATCCTCGTTAATGGAACTGAATGCATTCTTGCTTCTAGTCGATATAATGGTGAAGTATTCAGAAAATCGTCACATAATTCTATGGCAAGTGGGGCACTGTCGACCCTAGGTGCTGGGCTGATAATATTCCTATTAGTGGCTATTTTTGCTCTAGTAGTACTTGTGAATTATCTGCACAGTCGTAAAGCAACTGTACAGGAATGCAATCCACCAGATTATAAAGAGTTTCAAGAAAGTATACCTAAGGAAATAAAAACTGTTACATAAGTGTTTTCTTAATATAGATAGCTGGTGGTAATGTCTCTGTGTATACATCAATATGTTTGTGACTGTATAGGCCTACATTCTGTGTAGAACTACACTTGTTTTTTAGTATTTACTTGTTTATATATTTTTTTATATTTTTGTATTTTCTATGTGATGCCTTATGTTTGTATTGAGTTTGTTATATGATGCTACTACCCTACTTTAATTGCCCCTTCTGGATTTTGTAAACTGATCTGGCAGTATTGTGCTCATAATTAAAAATTAATGTATTAATTGATGTATCATTAATGTATCATTAATGTATCATTAAAATAAATTCTATGATGCTGCTCATTTAGGCCAAAGATTTGTGCAGGATGTTGGGCGTTACTAAACACACACACACACACACACACAAGCAAATCTTGTTAACATATGTTACCCTTCACTACAAAACCAGTCATAAGTGTCAATTTCTCGAAATTGAGATTTATAGATGATCTGAAAGCTGAATAAATAAACTTTCGATGTATGGTTTGTTAGGATAGGGCCATAGTTGGCTGAGATACAACTATTTGAAAATCTGAAAAAAAAACTAGCTATTGAGAAAATCACATTTGAAGTTGTCCAGATGAAGTTCTTAGCAATGCATATTACTAATCAAAAATTAGGTTTTGATATATTTACGGTAGGAAATTTACTAAATATCTTTACTTGATATCCCAGTTATTTTTGGCATAATCCATATCTAAAAGTTTTTTTTTTTTGGCTAAAAATATACCCCGGTGACTATAGACTGGTTTTTGATCTCCAGGGTCACATACTGTATGTTCCCATATGTTATCCTACATATTTTTTCTTAAGTTTTAATTCCTTGATATCTGACAAGATTTTCCCAACTGAATAGCTGGTTTAGCTTTGTTTACCTAAATTGTTCTGGAGTACATTACCAAGTTATTGAATTTTACAGACAATACATTTGAATGGATGAGATAAAAAATATATATATTTTGCATGGTAAACATCTTTACTAACAGCTGTTTTATATTTTTATAGGATGTCCCCCAAATAAACGAGATGTATTTATTATGGGAAATTTTCATTGCAAACTTTGAAGGTTGATCTACTGCACAATTACTTGTGGTGCCATTAGTACATTTAGTTAACTGTCAACAACCTTAATGACGTTACAACTAAACACTGAATGCTTTTTTGTTGTGTGATATATATATATATATATATATATAAAAAATTCTCTAATAGCCTAAATAATCATAGTATTTATGTTTGCCAGTGATCCATCCTATTTCAATGGTTAACTATCAGGTGATTTGTCTGTTAATGAAACTGCACCATAAAAGGAGTAGGTCTATATACTTGCGTAAAAAAAAAAAACCTGAAACTGTCCTTAAGACACTTAGGTGGCAATATAATAACTTAGAAACATTAAAGAGACCTTTCTGCTGCCTCTGAAAACACCAGAAGCGATGCCTAGGGATTCTGATTTGAACATGCCATATTCCTGCTGCAGATGTGGCCAGAGCAGCAAAACTGCAGTGTCTGTAAGAGGCCTCAGACAGTGCTACAGGGATTAGAATTAAACTCTGCAGGAAAGTGGATCTCGTGGTCCAGATTCGAGGGTCCCTGTCTCACAGCAAGAAGTGGCAGATCTGGTTCAGTCCATGAGAATGAGATGCACTCTATATGCTACTGTAGCCTACTTTAAACACTGCAACTTTAAATGTGGACTGCTCCAATAGGGACAAAATGTTCTCAATTGTTGTATATTTTCATACAAATATCTACCTTTTAGCTACTTTTTGTGTTGTTATGCTTGCTTTTGGCAGTTACTCATCTGTCTAAAAAGGTTGTTTCCCTGTTACTCATAATAGGCCTACTTTAGTACATTAGTACTTTGACCTGTCTAATAATTCATCAACACATCACGAGATAGCCATACAGCACCAAAGGCGGGATAATTTTGCTTTCAATACTTTCCAGTTTCCAGTGAAGAACGGATCTACAAGCGAAGTACGCTATTATTCCATTTATTATCAAGATCGGTTTGACTATCTTTTAAGGAAAAAAGAGCGAGAGAAACGCCAGCAGAACTGATTTTTAATGCACAACATCAGTGGGTATAGATTTAAGAAGAAATCATGTGTGTGTGTCTAGAATACAGCGAGCACTGTTTTTAAAACAGCAGCATAGCGTTAGTGGACCTTGGTTTTCAACGGGGAAAGGTAGACCAGTGACGCATATGACGCATTTGACATCATCATCTTGATCATCTTACATTTAGACAGCATCGTTATGTTGCGTGAGCCTTACTCTGATCTAGCTAAGACATTTGAATAATGCTTAATAATGCGTGCTGGATATGTGATACACGCGTTTCCGACAAGACTGTTTTGGTATTTAGGAACTGAAATGGGGATTTACTGCTCATCATGTTCTGCGCGTCGGCGAGCAGATTCTGCAGGGCTGAAAATCCATGATGCAATCCTAACAGATTTAATATTTTCACGTTTTACATAGCCTTTTGTCGTTGTCATCATCATCATTTCAGAGCATTGTGACCCGATGAATTTTATTCAGTGAAAGATGGTTCATCATGGTGATAAAGAAGGCAAGAATTCTGCGTTTGGACATCCTGTCTACATCCAGATTGTTCTCTCGATTATCCTCCTCTTCCTTCCTTTTCTGGCCACCGGCTTTCCTGTTAACACAGTAGGTAAGAGCATAAAAACTGCAATTATAGAATTGATACGAATATGCGGGGCTTAATTCCTTTGTGGTTACACGCTTAAATTGGTTGAAGAACCTGGCCAATCATCTTCATTAGAGGTTCTGTTCCATTATGCCACAACAGTTCCTCCATGACGATGCTGCTTTACAGTAGCTAGGCTATATAGAATAACCTTTGGTCATGACTAAGCAGGACATTTAAAACAAGCAAGAACAACACTCATAAAATTCCAGACATCATCTATAGGGCACCTCCAGTCTATAATAACATTTTATAAAGGTGACATTTATGTAACACTGAGTAAAACTAACCTCTCAGCAGAAAAGTGTTTTGAGGTAGAATGCAAATGCCATATTGAGTGTGATGTTGAAGAGACAACAGTAAGGGTTGTGACACTGGCTGAGTTGTAACACTTTCACCCAACAGAAATGAGCTACGGGTGACATCACTATCATGCGCTCACCACCCTCCTGAGGTGATAGTAGTTGCAAGACTGTATGTAAAAATAGAAAGAATAATAATAAAACAAGAAAGAACACATTTCCATCTTCATTATGGATTTGATTATTATTTTGTGATCATAATGCATGTTAAGTTACTGAACTGGTATCACCTGAATAAGCAGAATCGCCATGACTGACCAGACAGGGAGTGTTTTCATACCTTTAGAAATTCATTAATAATAATAATAATTGATGTGTTCTCTATTTTTACACATTTAAAATTTTAATTAATTGCTTAAAAATAAATTGAGGATGATGGTAGTATTTTTTTTATGCTCCAGAAATATGTATCAAATGTGTTAAAGAAATGTGTTATTTATTTATTTATTTTATTATCAGTATTATTTTTTTATTAGTAGTCTTTTTTATTTTTTTGCTGTTTCATGTTTTGTTCTCAGCCAAAAATAAGGACTGTCAAACATAAAATAAATAAATAAATAAAAATTAAGACGTCAAGACGTTTTTTAATCATTTTAATAATAAAAAAGAATATAAAAATAGTTTTATCACTTACAGATCAGAATCAGATCAGAAATGACATAAATATCTGTTATGCTGAATTACAGTGGACAATTATTTCACTATAACATTTTTTTACAAATGTTAACATTTAAGTAGACAGGCATTTTGCTTGCATTTAATATACTGCCTATGTTTATAAAATCACTCACTTCTATTTAATGCAGTCACCAAAATGGGATGTCTCGTCAAATTAAAGTTTTGAGAGACATGGAACAAAGACTACAGATACCAAGATATTAAACACTGATATTGACACAAGCTTTGCTTCAAATGCATGATTTGGTTCTTCCCTGTGTCCTTTTAGTGGAGCAGTTCTGCAAGGATCCCGGTGTTCCTGAGCATGGAACCAGAACTCCAAGCAGTGGTGTGTTCTTTGAAAACTCTGTGGCCAGGTTCTCTTGTGTGGATGGTTATACTTTAAAGGGGCCAGCCAAGATTATCTGCATGCGCTTCTATAATGGATCGGTAGGCTGGAAACCAAGCCTTAAACCAGTGTGCCTTTCAGAAGGTGAGGCTACCCCATCTTAACCTTTTAATTATCAGCGTCCTGATAGCGATAAATGGTGCTTTAAATCCTCTTAGCAGGCTCCTTCCCCTAGTAAATGGTGTCAAGTGTCATATTACCAAATTTGCTACAATATTTTATCATCAAAACATTTTCTAATCTTTTTCAAAACAAATATTGTTGAGTCTCAAGGTTTCATATTTGGTGGGATAAAAGTAATAATGAGAGAAAGGTGTATATATTTGTTACAGAAAAAAAACTGCATCAAAAAATAAAATAAAAAATCAATGAAGTTTGGGTGTCACTCTGTGGCTATTTTTGCTTTAACGCCTAAACAATATCAGAAACTATGTTTTTTGTGATGTCAACTTCAAATTTGGAATATAACTTATTTAGACACATGGCTTTGATTTTATAGCAATTTTAGATTCCAAAATACTTGGCAAAATATTTATTTTAAATTAAAAAAAACTTTTTTTCTTTTTTACTTTTTTTACTTTTTCACAGTAAACTTAAACTTTTATAACTTTTTAAACGTAATTTTTTTAAATGTTCGTCTTCAGCAATAATCTGCTGATTGTCTTCTTTAAAAGGAGATTAAGCCTAGGTCTTCCAAAGCATTCACGAACCACAGCAATTTAAGTCTGGATGCATTTTCACAGTTAAGAGGTTAAATGTTTAAATTCTCTATCTCTTTAATAATTGTAACTAATCGAATGACAGCGTCGCAGCATTTTTTTATGTAGCTACTCTATCTTTCAAAGATTGTCTTCCTCCATTCATCGAGGATGCTGATGTCACAAATAAGACGTACAGGCCTGGTGACAGCCTCATTATTAGCTGTCATGAGGGATTTCAGATCCGATACCCTGACACAGAAACTATGGAATCAGTCTGTCAGGCAGATGGGACATGGGATAATCAGCCAACCTGTCAAGGTTTGATACAAGCCATTTTTTGCCAATTATCTAATGTGTAACTGACTGTAATTCAATAAACTCCACACATTTGAGAATAGCTCACATCTGGAGAGGGTTTCATACACTGTCCTCTGTCTCAGCAGGCTGCCTCCGGCCGCTGATACCTCCACACAGTTATATGAACATCTCGGAAACAGAGTTCTCTGTGCCTGTTGGGTCTGTGGTCCACTACCAGTGTTTTCCTGGTTACAAGTTGGAGGGATCTGAACTTCTGGAATGCATGTATAACCTCATCTGGTCGAACCCACCACCCCGGTGCCTTGATGTTGAGGGTGAATAGAAGTATAATTTAGCAGCTTTAAGTTGAAGAAGACATAATTTTGTAATTACAATATATTTTATTTCGTTTTTAATGTCATCTATTTTTAATATTATCTTTTATAGATTCATTTTATAATTACAAATCTTTTTATAACTATAATCTTTTATTATTGCACCCTGAAAACTACTTATGGGTTATAGTTTATATACTTTAGTTTTCTCTTGAAAGACACATAAATGAAAGACACGTAAAAAAGCTAAATTTTGCGTAAACATTGGAAATCTACTTATAAAATCTGCAAAATGTAATGTAAAAAGAATATTACTTAATTATGTTATTTAGGAATGTGTAAACAAGTAAAGTGACAAATATTAAAATGTGGTCTGGGACTCAGGAAAAGGAAATTAAAAATCAGATTTTTCTGTGTCTCTGGTGTTTTACAGCATGCTCTTTACCCCCCATGATAGAACATGGAGATTACATGTGCCACCCACGGCCATGTGACCGCTACATTCATGGGACGGTCATAGAATATTACTGTTATCCTGGCTACTCTTTAGAGAATGACTACAACTACATCACTTGCCAGTACGGACAATGGTTTCCACAGATGCAGTTTTACTGCATCAAAGATGGTAAATTAGCCTGCATTCTTTTCAGTAAAAGATTACAAACAATTTTAGATCATAATCAGATGAACCTTGCACATTAGCGCAAAGACTGTGCAATGAGTAATAATAATCATTATTAAAAATGTTGTTAGATTTGAAATTGATACCCCAGTTAAATATGCATACACTATTTCATTTTATATATATTAATATTATTTTCTAGTATCCCTTAGTGAACCTATAAAAAGTGACCTATTTACTGACCTTATTTAGTTTTATGCACACTCATGGTCTCTCTCTCTATCTCTATCTCTCTCTCTCTCTCTCTCTCTCTCTCTCTCTCTCTCTCTCTATATATATATATATATATATATATATATATATATATATATACACACACAGACACAATTAAATATATTTTTTAACATTATTACAAAATGTTTATATTTCAAATACTAATTTCTATTCTCTTAAGCTTTGTGTTAATCAAAAATCCTGAAAACAATCACAAATACATTCAACTGTTTTTAGCATTGATAATAAGAATTCCTGAGCACCAAATCATTACATTGAAATTTTTCCTGGAGTAATGGCTGATGAAAATTCAGCTTTGCATCACAGAAATATATTACATTATAACATATACTGAATATTAAAATAGAAAACAGTTTTTTTTTAATAATAATAATAATTCACAGTATAACTGTTTGTATTTTTTTATTAAATAAATGTAGCCTTGATGAGCATAAAAGACTTTCAAAAACTCGTACAAATCTTCTATATACATTTTTAATTTTTTATGTATATTATATATGAATTTTTTTTTTTTTCGGAAAATGTTGGGGTCAGTAAGATAAATGTCTAAAATAATTTGATTGCTTCGTATTAAAATTAATCATATCTCCTATCCTAGACAGAATGCTAAACTGTACAAGTTAACAAGCAGAGCTTTATTCCCACAGAGACAACCTGGCCTGGTTTTCAAGACTCTCTACTAACCACATGGAAAGTAGTGGCTTGTACAGCCACTAGTGTGCTGCTAGCTCTGCTCTTGGTGATCACAGGCAAGGTGTTCCACTTCAAATGCAAATCCCAGCAAAGTCCAAGGTACGGCCAAAATTAGAAGCATACACTGTAGTTTGATCTACTCTTAACTTAGTCAGTAAAACAAATTCCTTTTTTTTCAGTGAAGAGCAGGATGAAAGCCGTGATCCTAACATCTTGGTTGTAGATGGTGTTGCTGTACCACTTCCCTCTTATGAAGAGGCTGTTAGTGGTACCTACTGTCAGCCCCCAAACGATCTGTCCCCTGCTGGTATTGGGAGCTCACAGCATTCAGAAGAACAAAACCCACCTTCATATCCTGGGCATACAGGGAGTCAGAATAGTGTGCCACTGGACACTGGTGAGGCTGAGACCTGTGATAGCATCTCGGACACATCAGAATGTCTTCAAAGCATACAGCCATCTTCCTCCCATGCTGGTGGACTCAATAACATGTCTGAGAAAACCAATGCCATCACCTCAATGGAGGAGACCGCCTCCACAAGCCCAAGCATAGACATTGCCGATGGTAAGGCTGTAGGCTGCTGCCACCTAGTGGTAGAAACACACATTGATTTATCATATTATTTGTAACATATATAAATTCAGAGACACTTACCAATTGTATTGCTTTGAATTTCCAGAAATTCCTCTCGTGGAGGATGGTGAAGCGGACTGCTGATTGTTACCTTTAACTGAAAATGGGACACTTGAGATTGTTTCACTCCACTGTTGGTTATTTCATTGTTCATTTCTGATTTTGTTGAACAACAAGGCACAGGCCAAATTACTGCTCATAAGGAATTATTGCACACTTATATTTAATGAAGAGCACACCAGGGAAGGATAGGCAATAAAAAACATAATAATAATCAAAAACTAAATAAATTCCCATTTCCTGCTCATGAAGGAACTATGCATTAGACCATAGCATATTGTTCATTTAACTTTCCCACAATAATAGCATCTTAAGTATTATAAATTATTTTTCTTGTGACTTTCACTTGGCAACCGCGCTGCATTCTGGCCAGCTTTCAAATGGACTGTAACAATGATGACTATTTCTTAAATAAATAATATGTTAACTTTACATCTGGGTTTATTTTGATTTAAGTTCAGTGCATTCATCTAGGTGAACATTGGATGAAACTAGGTACAAGCCAAAGGCAGGTGCACTGCATACATTATGACAAGCTGACAACATAGCCTGCAAAGTTGGACTATATAAGTTAATAACACACATATAAGCTCATTTACTTTTAACAGACCACAAATATAGCTGAGAGCACAGCCCTAACAAGATGACTTTTTAAAGTAATTTGGGAAAGGAAAAAAAAACCCACTGCTAACATGAGCAGATAAAAGTAACATTTACATTTGCATTTCTTAGAGGCAGATGAAATACAGAATGAGAAGTCTCTTTAGGCGCAGCAGCACATTAGACTCTTTCCAGTTCAAGTGGCTCGATTGCTGCATGGATGGATTATGAGGAATGTCATAAACTGAAACTATATCTTTTACTGTGCCTGTCATTGAAGAGCAACAGATGGCTTATGCATCTGTGATACAGACTTTCTTCTAAAGACATTAGCCTACACAATAACATTGTGCAGCTTTGAAAGTTAGCCAACTAAGCAAGCTAGAATTTAGCTAGAATTTATTTATTTTTTTCTGTCAAAAAAACAAAACAACTTTTTTTTTTTTACTATGCTTCTTATTTTAAAGATCAAGATGGTGAAATTATGTTAAATAAATATTTGTTTAACGGCCGATATCTATAATAGTCTTTCATAGTTTTTGGCCATTAAACAGATGCATTTCTTTATGTTACAGGTAAGGACAAAAATCTTCTCGCGGGAGTATTTTTCAGTATATAGATTTGAATTTCATTTTTTATATAGTTTTTTTTATCATATTTTATTATACTTAAACTAGACACCTAAATCAATGGTGATTAATTTAATAGTTTTTATAATTATGTATTTATTTATTTATTTTAGACATTACTGCGCATTATTTTTTGCCACTAGATGTCCCACACGAGTTTGTTTTCAGGGACATAAGCTTCAATTATTAACATAATTAGTTCTCAACATAATTAGCTCTAAATTTCATATATATGTGTGAAAGAAATCTATAAAATTAATTCTGTTCAAGTTTTGTAAATCAGCACGTTTTTTTTCAGACGCGAGTTTATACAGTACCAGAAGTATATCGAATTTACCAAAAAGAAAAAAAGAAAGAAAAAAAACCTTGATTGTATTCAACCAATTATTAAACAAAAATATGATAGCTTTATGTACAGTATTAATTTAACATCGCTATATTTTCATATACGGCAAGTACATGGTATCCTGTTATCAAATGACAAACGCGCTCAATAAATGAAGAGTGGGGCAAACGCGCGCACGAGCGCAAGCACGCACTCACAGCGTATGCTTGCTTAACCAGACGGTACACACACGTTTAATAGCAAACACACTCTTTCACGCTTAGGCACATGGCAAAAATGCCGAGAGAGCCGGATTCACTCAGTTATCATCGTGCAAAATGCCCTGAGGATAGATTCCTGAACAAGAGGACCGAATGGCTCCAAGGACCCTTCAGATTCCTCATAATAATCATTTTCTTCTCTTATTTGAAACATACTTCGGCACATCCTCAGTGTCTGGACTACCAGCCACCTTTTAAACCCCCTTACCACCTTGAGTTTTGCAGGCACTATGAGAAGTTTGGTTGCTGTGACCAAAAAGCAGACAACAGTATTGCAATGAGATACTGGGATATAATGGACCTGATTGGTGATGAGGCATATGCAGTGTGCGCTGATTTGGTAAAAGATATTATGTGTCAGGTATGTATGATCCTTTATTAACAAATAAATGTGTTTGTAGTAAACTGCATTTTTTTTAACAAGTTTGTTTTTGAAATGTTTGAAATATGTTAGAAGGTATCTGAGAAGTTTCATATTTTCACTTTCATATTTATATTATAATATTACAGAACAACTTGAACAATTAGTCCCCTGAATAACTTTGTATTTTATAAACTTATTATCCTGCATATGCCCCTTGTTCTCTTACATTAAACAGCTTAATACCATATCTAAAATGGAAAGGATGTAATTAGTATTTATTTATTTTTAGTAATATTTTTGGGCAGTTTGCTTTTGACAGCAGAATAGAGTGTAGTCTATATGTCTGATGTTTTAATACATTTAAATGCTTAAATGATTTCTGTTTTTCTCAGTAGCTGTCATTCTCTGATGTAAATACATTTGCAAAAATTCACAGTGTATTATTTTATTAGTGGTAAGATATTCGTCAGTCTTATTTGCACGTACATTAGATTATTAGATGATGTGAGAGCTTTTAAAAAACAAACTCCAGATCTAAAGATTATATAGTGTGTTTGTGCTGCAGATTAATGATATCTCAGAACAGGTTCTTTTAAAAGTTGTACCGTTACATTTTGTAGTGATTTTACATGTAGTTTTCACTGGGGGAGATTAAGTAACTTACATTTAAGGATGAACCAGATGCATATTAAAGGACAGGGGTCCCTAATTCTGCACTTGGAGTCATACCTTCTTGGAAAGTTCCGCTCCAGTCATATTTAAACACACCTGAACCAAGTAAGTTCTTCAGGAACACTTGATAATTACAAACAGGTGACGCAGGGTCAGAACTAGTATTGTTAGTCCAGACCCGCTAATTCAAGTCAGAGTTCAGGTCAGATCTGAAAAGGTTGAGTCAGAGTCGGAGAGAAAGTCATATGAGAGTCTGAGTCGAATTATAGACCCAAAGAGCAAGGATGTCTGAAGTGAGTCTGAAGACCTTCATTAGCTGATTCAGATGTGTTTAATTAGGGCTGAAGCCAGCTCTTGAAGCGGAAAAGAAGAAGTGCCTGTACATCAACCCACCCACTGTCCCGCAAGATTGCCAAGTTTTCACAACAAAACCCACCCAATTGCTACTCAAAACTACTCAAAAAATCCGGGAGGTAAAATACATGTTTTTCAGCTGGATTCCCTGTGTAAACTTTTCATTCCAGCAGCTAAATATCATGTTATTGGGGTAGCTTCAACCTGCGGACTTGAAAAACAACCCGTGCCAACAGTGTTACAGTAGGGACTTGGCCCTGAGGTAGACTAACACCACTTGCATTCATTCACTTTCTGATACTGAAGTTAGTGCTCTGCTGGGTTCTACTAGATCCCTGCCTGGCTTCGGACTCAAGCTTCAGACGAATTAGTGAATGAAGCGTTTTCCTGGTGCCTATTTATCCATAGTCGCGCCGGTAGTGACGTCAGGGGCTGTCGCCGGCCATCTCGTTGGTGTTTTTTCAATGTATGCTTCAGACACGGATCACGACGAGGTGTTCACCATAGAGACCCCTAGAGGATGCAGTGTCTTGTTCCCTACTCAGAGATCCATGGTTACATTCGTAACCTGAGACGTTCTCTGTCTACACGATAACACTGCAACCATAGTTTTTGAAAATCATCACCCTGGAGGGCATTTTCAAAAATGTTTTAGTGACTTGGTGATGCGTTTGTGTGTGGATGAATGGCCAAACCGCATAGAAAAAGCTGCAGTTTTAAAAATAACTGCGTTCTTGTAGAGGGCCTTATAGTGTCATTTCTAATCACCCAGACAGTGATGCTTTGACTCTGAGTACTGGCAACATGTCAGAAATGCTGGTACACACAAAAAAGTGGCAGTAAGCTAAAGACTAAAATATAAAAGTGGCGGGACTGCATTTGCATTGCTTTGGGGATTGGCAAATCTGGCCCTTGAGATCCATTTTCCTGCTTTGCAGGAGTTTAGCTCCAAACTAATAAAACACACCTTAACAAGCTACCTGTAATCAAGTCTTGGGGTTTACTTGAAGGTTTAATGAGGGCTAGAGCTATACTCTGCAGGAAAGAAACCTCAGGTTGTCCAATCCTAGTCTGAACGATTCAGACACTATAAATATGCTTTTCCTTGGGGTGATGAAGACTGGTTTTGCATCAGTGTTACATGAATCTCTGCAGCACACACACAGTGTTGTGGTTGGTAGTATACAGTGTTGTAGTACTCAAGCCTGGACTCGGTCTTGACTCAGACTCCAGATGCTCCACGAAAATGTTTTTGGAGTCAAGAAGTCCTTGAATACTACAACACTGGCTGGGACTGTTCTACAGTAGGGTAGATCTCCAGGAACAGAACTGGGCGTCGTTATAGACTAGAATATCAGAGACTTGTGAGTGGGGATGTTTGATTTAAACCAGTTAGCTTCAGAAATGCAGTTAATTGTAAGACTTGTATTGTTCATTTGCAGGAATGTTCTCCATATGCCGCACACTTGTTTGATGCTGAAGACCCATACACTCCAGTGCGTCACTTACCAGGACTGTGCTTCGCTTACTGCTCAGAATTTCACATCAAGTGCCATTCTGTGGTAAAGTATCTAACCAACAGCCAGACACTGCTGGAGATGTGCGAGAAGGACCGCTCTCATTTCTGCAACCTCATTAACCTCCCTGACCAGGACTACTGCTATCCCAACGTCCTGGGGAACAATGACCTGTACAGCAATCTGGGCAAGGTGGTGGAGGACACCAAAGGCTGCCTGCAGCTGTGCTTGACAGAAGTGGCCAATGGGCTGAGGAACCCTGTGCTGATGGTCCACAGCGGAGATGATACCCACCGCATGTTCGTGGCAGAGCAGATTGGCTTCGTATGGGTGTATCTGAAAGATGGCAGCCGCTTAGAGCAGCCCTTCCTGGACATTAGCGGGGAGGTGTTGACCACACAGTGGCTGGGAGATGAAAGAGGTTTCCTGGGTCTCGCCTTCCATCCAAAGTACCGAAACAATGGCCGCTTCTTCATCTACTACTCTATTTTGATCAATGGCAAGCTGGAGAAAATACGCATCAGCGAGATGAAGGTCTCGGCTCATGACATGAACGTGGCAGACCCCCACTCAGAGAGGTTAATAGGTTTGATCTACTTTGTTGTGCACGTGTTGTCAAAAATATATGTGTTAAAGAAATAGTTCACCTAAAAATAAAAAATCTCTAATCTTCTCCCCGTTCCATACGCACACATTGTTATTTTTTTCTGTGAAACTAAAAAGATTCTTGCGTCTTAAAATTGCATAAAAATATCATTGTCAACATATCGGTCAAGTCCCAAAAATGCTTTAGATTTCAGGATATGTCTTGTCAAGCTGCAAGTAAAACCTGAGACACACTGCATGATTTTCGGCTTTCCCAGACGAAGGATTGGCATCATGAAACAATTGTGGCAATTTCTGTGATTCCTAGCTCATAATCGGTGGTCTTGTGTCGTACAGTGAGAGAGGTTCAAAGACAGCCGTTCTCACGGTCTTGCGACCAAAGATAGACTCTATGATAATTTTCTAACAGTGTCAGAAATTCGGCATGCTCATCGCACAGTGTGTTTGCTGATACAACCCATGTTTACTGACCACATGAAATCAATGCGACATGGCGCTTAGACTTAAAATTACTTTCCTCAAGCTTTATCCCTTCCTCTTTTGCTGCTTCCACTTTTTTCTGCACACATAAAATCAATTTCCAAAGTGTGATTCATCATGCTCTTTTTGTTTCCAGCTAGTGGATGCTGATGACGTTTTATTCTTCTATAGGAACATTCATCGTAACATACTGTATGACTCAATAGGTGTCATCATCTTACAGTCTACATGGATGTCTCTACCCAAGTTTATTAGATCCATGTCACACTATGATCTGCAATGATGTTATAGGATTGCTAAAATCGGGCAGTGTGTAGAGAGCTTTAATTGCATTATCAAACATCACTGTTTTTTTGGAGTCTCATGACCAAATGTTATTGAAGTCCAAACTCACGCCATAGTTGATTTCAGAGAAAACCAACTGTTCTTTACACAAAGCCATCATTTGACTTGGAACATTTTGGTTATTGTGGTACTCACTTTGTAATGGTGCTTTTATGGTTTTGAATAGTAGGCTGTTTTATGTGTTTCCTCCTCAATTTCTTCATTTACAAATCTGTATCCACAGAGTTCTTCTTGAGATTGAGGAGCCTGCAGCAAACCATAATGGTGGGCAGCTTCTGTTTGGTCTAGACGGATATCTGTACATCTTTACAGGGGATGGTGGAAAAGCAGGAGACCCTTTTGGAAAGTTTGGAAATTCCCAAAACAGGTAAGGACAGTTCCTTATGAGTGTCACAAATCATGCATAGTGCTTTGATAAAACTCCAGTAACTCCCTCTTAGACAGTTTTATCACAAAAGCTTTACCTGCTATGCAAATATGTTTCAGATCAGCATTGTTAGGAAAAGTGCTTCGGATTGATGTGGATGGTAGCAGTATAGATGGGAAACCCTATAAGATTCCTCCAGACAATCCCTTTCTTGGAGAGCCTAATGCAAAGCCAGAGGTCTATGCCTACGGTGTGAGGAATATGTGGCGCTGCTCGGTGGATCGAGGGGATCCACTCACTGATTACGGGAGAGGGAGAATATTCTGCGGTGATGTGGGTCAAAATCGATATGAGGAGGTTGACGTCATTGTGAAAGGAGGAAACTATGGATGGAGAGCCAAAGAAGGCTTTGAATGCTTTGATATGAAATTATGCCAGAACTCTTCTCTAGGTGAGCTGGACCGTAGAATAATGACATGCACATTTGGGTCAGAGAAAATGACAGATCAAATGGAGCATTCCAGAAATTTTTACTGCTCAATGAAACTGGTCACTGGAGAACTTCATACCACTGGCCAGTCAATAAATTTGTGCTCCTGATTTCTGGAGATTGAGCATTTTGAGCATTTCAAATGATCTTTAATGAATAGTTACTTTAAAAAGGCATTATTTACTCCCATGTCATTTTTGAGCAGCTTGTGTTTTTCATATTAAAAAAGTTGATGATTTACACTGCCAATCTCCCAAATGAGAAAAAAACATGATATAAAAAAGGAATTTAAAATTTTAATAGATTTTTGATTTCAGGTTTTCTTAATTCCTATGATAGATTTGTTTGAGAAAATCTATATATACATTAGTAATCTTTTCCTCTGCATAGCTCTCTGATCTTATTTAATTTAGCATTTTTGAATCTAGCTAATTTGCAATTGGTCACATGACACAGAAGAAACAATAACATTTGGTGACAATGCAATGAGCCTACATTTAAAATAAATAAATAAATAAAAGCAAAAAAGGCCTCTAACACTAGTTTGCTCTATTATTTTTCTATTCTATCTGGTTTCTTTTTATTTACCATATAATAAAAAAAAAAAAACCTTGCTACGTGAACTGCGTTAAGCTAACTGAGACTTGTTATAGCACTTGCGTATCATTGCCTTTTTGTTGTTTTTGATTGCTTCCATAGTCCTCATCTGTCAGTCACTTTAAATAAAGGTGTCTGCTAAATGACTAAATGTAAATTCAGTGTAATAATGGCTTAAGTTTTTGTCTTTTCCTCAGACAAAGATAGAGTAAAGCTACAGTAAGACTTAGAATATAACGCACAAGTTACATGAATCACATTTATGATTTTTCTGTCCTTTTTAGAGCTTGCCAGTATCTTAATATGTAGGAATTGGTCATTCTGGATTCATAAAACAATGTTGAATTTTAATTAAAGAAGGAGAATAATTTAGGATGAGAGAAACACAAGGGGTGAGAAACTGATAACAGATGGTTCTTTTAGGATGAAATGTAAAGAAACTGCTAAACTTAAATTTTATTTAATGAACAAACTCTAATTTCTGTATACACATTGTTTAAATTACACAAAAACATTTGTTGTTTTTATAGATGACATTCTGCCAATATTTGCCTATGGACACCATGTTGGGAAATCCGTAACTGGAGGTTACGTGTACAGAGGATGCGAATCACCAAACCTCAATGGTCTTTATATTTTTGGAGACTTTATGAGTGGGTAAGGACCAACTCTCTTTCATTTTTTAACAACTAAATATAACTGTCTTTCATGCCCAATCAACTCTCAATGAGAGCTATAAAATTTACAGCTCATGAGAGTCATTTTTAGGTCAATCGGTCACTACTTTTTTCTTAAAATATGTCTGGAAACAATAACAATTCAAGCTTTCTTTACTATTCAGACGATTGATGGCTCTGGAGGAGGATAAGAAATCTGGGATTTGGAAGGAAAAGAATGTGTGCATGGGTGACACTAAAACCTGCTCTTTTCCCGGCCTTATAAATCATCACCACAAGTTCATCATCTCATTTGCAGAGGATGAAGCGGGTGGGTTTGTGCACAGTACACTATAAGGCACAATATACATATAAATGCAAATTTGACTGAAAAATATTCATACTATATATATATATATATATATATATATATATATATATATATATATATATATATATATATATAATTTTATTTTTTCCTGAAGGAGAACTTTATTTTTTGGCGACCTCCTACCCAAGTGCAATGTCTCCCTTTGGCACGCTCTACAAATTCATGGATCCATCCAGGTAGGTATATTTTGCTACATTTGGATACATTTTCTTCTCAAACAGTCTTAATATGCACACACGTGTAGTACCGTAAAAATGAGATGGCAAATGTTTTTTGCCTAATCTGTCTATACGGTATAACCAAGTATATTTAAATTCCCTATAAAAAAAAAAGAGTTCTTAAAATGTAATGGATAAGTGTCAGTTAAGACATCATGCTGGGAGACAGAAGGACTACAGGACGTGTCAGTTCTACAGTATATTCCTTTGGAATCTTGGAATCTGTTGCACATGCTTCCACCAAATGGTTTCCATCCAGACTTCTGGAAATCTGCTATCTACCACAGATCATAAATACTTATCAGCAATAACTCAAAGATTTGTTCATTTTATTTTGTGTGATAGGGGGTCAGATATATTAAAATGTCGATTTTACTATATTTTATTTTATTACAGTGCCTTTAAAATACGTTGAATCTAGTAAAGGATGAATTAATGACTTAAATAGAGACTGAAATAACAATATAAAAAATCCAAACATAATCTTTCGGATGTTTTAAACAATCAACCAATAGAGAAATCAAGAGTCGTCCTGTTGGAATCAGCAAGACTACTGGAGATTATCAGCACATCTGAAATCACTCACTAATAGAAATACCATACATTAGTCCCAGCTGTTCTGTATTCTTTATCCCTCCTTAAATAGCTAAGTGAGGGGGGGGGGGATAGTGATTCAATACTAATAGGAGCAGTAGAAGGTCATTGCCCTCACAAACACACACAGCCTTGTATATACATTTATACTGAAATAATTATGATGCCATTTTAAATAAATTTTTTACCTCATGACACTAAATGAGTCCTAAATTTTTTAGGTTAATGAAGTTATTTCCTCTGTCTGTCTCTATTCACAGGAGGGCACCTCCAGGAAAATGCAAATACAAGCCACTTCCTGTAAAGGTCAGAGGGAAGAAAGTGCCATTCACACCTAGAGAATGTAAGAATATTTTACATCCTAAAGAGAAAACAAAAATGGAATACATTTTACAAGAAAATAGTACTTCAGTTGGTCTATTTCAAAAGTTCACATATAATTCAGTTACTTGCTATTTCTTTGTAATTTTTAGTGGAATTTTCTATTCTTTATTTATCTTTATTTTTTTAAGATTACCAAAGAAAATCAATTGCATTACGTATCAGAATTGCCCGAAGACTATATATATATATATATATATATATATATATATATATATATATATATATATATATATTTGTTTGTGTGTGTGTGTGTGTGTGTGTGTGTGTGTGTGTGTGTGTGTGTGAGAGAGAGACCCTGGAGCACAAAACCAGTCTTAAGTCACAGGGGTATATATGTAGCAATAGCCAAAAAAACACTGTATGGATCAAAATTATAGATTTTTCTTTTATGTGAAAAATCATTAGGATATTAAGTAAAGATCATGTTCCATGAAGATATTTTGTAAATTTTCTACCTTAAATATATAAAAACGTAATTTTTGATTAGTAATATGCATTGCTAAGAATTCATTTGGACAACTTCAAAGGTGAGTTTCTCAATATTTTTATTTTTATTTTATTATTTTAAAATAGTTGCATCTCGGCCAAATATTTTCCTATCCTAGTAAACATACATCAATGGAAAGCTTATTTATTCAGCTTTTAGATGGTGAATTTCTAAAAATTGACACTTAAGACACTTACGTTTTGTGGTCCAGGGTCAGACATACATTAGTATATCATACATAGATATACATTTTTTATTTTTTATTTTTTTAGTGACTGTGCTTGACATAAGTGAAACACCTACAAGATCACCACTGGAAAAGATCTTACTCCCCACTAAACCACCAGGCACACGCCAGCCCACAAGGGCCAAACCCACCACATCTGGACCGAAGAAAAAAATTCCGGCCAAAACCACTACAGCAAAGTTGAGCCAAGAAAAGTTAAAGAAGACGACTCAGGCAAATGAGAAGCAAATAAACACAAGCACAAAAACACTAAAGAAGGTTCCTCCTAACAAGAAGTCATTGTTACAAACCAAAAAGGACAAGCAAGCAGGAAAGTCATCTCTCAATCCCAAACTGCCCATAAAAAGTGCTCCGAAAAAAAAGAAAACCAAACCTCTCAAACCAACAAAACCTAAAGATGTGACAAAGCCCAAGGTCTGGCTACAAAAGACTCAAAAGACTAAAAAAGAGGTGAAGAAACCCGTGAAGAACAAACCTAAGGTGACTGTTTCTAAAAAGAATCAAGACAACAGAAAAAAGACTAAAAATATCACTTTCACAAAAAAGAAAAAACTGTTTAAATAAGCAATGCGTGTGTGTAGTAATTAGATGGTAGTAATGTAGAGCAATAAAGAGAATTCAAAGAGATCCTGTTCAAACAATGTATCAGTTGAATTGCAGTTCTGAGGTCAGTCTGATGTGTGATATGAAAGACCATAGAGAAAACCACAACAGTCCTGCGCCAACAGGATTTTGTTTAGCATGCAACACAGAAGCATTCTTCAAATGTTGGACTTATTTCTGGAATGTGGTGAAGTAATTAGTTTGGGGCGACGATCTTTATTTTAAACCAAAACTAAAATTAAAAGGAGAAATAAAAAATAAAAAAAATGCAAAAAGCAAAAATGCTTTTAAAAGACTTTCTTAAACATAACTCTTTGAAACTAAAATACATTGAACTATAAAATGTGCTAATTTTATGACATACCTAAGAAAGTCCAAAATGCACATTTTTGAAATGTAAAGCCAAAGTGGCACTGCTTTTGCTTTAATTGACACAGGCAAAAAGCAAACTTATATATACCAAGTCTTTCTTGGTGCAAGTAAAAATGGTTTATTCAGTAAAGTATTTTGTCTTGCTTACAATAAAATTATTTTTAATGCAGATCCAAGTCTGTATGAGGGTTTAAATGAGGTATTGCTTACTACACCCTTGGTGTTTGTAGCACTAGGTCAACTACAAAAGTCGTTTTGTGATTGAAGATTTAAGGGGAACCACAATTACTGAACAGGTCTTTAGAATTTTACTGTATCATTTTTTTTTTTTTTTACTTTTGCTATTGTACATGCACATTTTGCATATTAATCCAAAAGTAAAATGGAATTTGAAAATGGTACAACTTTTAATGCTAAACAACAGAGCTTTTGCTGTTATTCCACAAAACATTTAATAAAACACTTCTAAGTGAACACGATTTGCCCTTTTTTCATGATAAAGTCACCCATAAAGTGCCAAGGAAAAAATATTTTTAAACACTTTTTTTTTTACAATGTTTAATAAGAATGGTTCATGAAAAAGAATATATATTTTCAATACATTTTACTTCTGCAACATAAAAGGTGTTATCTCTAAAGTCATCACTACTGTGTAGTATGTCAAAAACTCTAAGCAAGTTATTGCAATCTGCCAGCATTTACCTAACAACGTCCTGTCAAAGCAAAAAACAATACATCATTCAGGATCCTTATTATTTTCAGCCAACAGGCTCTTCTTTATTTTGCGTTCAGGTAAGCTTCATCACAGCATGAAAGCAGAAGCCATTCATTCCATGGACAATCTGAACTATGCATCTTACATATTTGGTATCAACAATTTTATAGAAATGCACATATTTGCCTAAATACTCTATTTGCAGTGTTTGCACAATAGAGGATTCTTATAATTGTGCATGTATAGGTGATTAAGAATTTAACTGTATGGTACCAAAGTATTTATGGTAAAATGGGACATTTATATCTGAATATGATATGATAAAAAAAGTAAGTTCCCTTTAAAAGAAATAAAATGTGCCTTGTATTTTAAGAAGGGGTCCCTATAGGGAATCATATTTGCGTCCTGGACATCAAAATGTTTGAAACGCCTAAAATTACCCAATGCTTATAGTAAGTTTGATATCATATCATTAAAATGTTTATTCTTTCATTCTATACTGGTCATTACTTTGGAAATTTTTTAAAAAATTTGGCAAAATGTTTGTTGCTGGTTGAAGAAAAAAGTAGGCAAATACTTAAAATAAATAATCATGTTTATACCTGTAATGCCTCACGTACAGAGCTTTACTGTATCCTGTAATTAAAGCACGGGTTATGGGCATACCATTACGAATGCTTCTGAGGACATGCTGGAACTAGATTATTTGTATTCATGGCAAGCAGTAACTAATAACTAGGTTTCAAAAAGCCACCGCACGACATGTGTTTGACAGAAACCCTAAGGACTTGTCTAGGAGATTGCCCAAAGGTGATGACTGGTCGGACTGGTAAAAACAGCACTTGTGTGCAACTCTTGCACTTAAGATCTTTGTATTTTAAAAGGGGCCCCCAGGTTGTGTCGACTGGTTACAGTGAGTGCCTGAAGCACACAAGAAAATATTTTCACCTGGTCCTCTGCTACTCTTACGTCTTTTTAGTCTATATTTTTTAGCACAAAGCTTGTACTAACATGTATCTTAATTAGGTTGCCTCTCGGGGTACTCATATTTTGTAGTTTTCTTCATCTTTATGATAATCTTAAAGAATTTAAAGGTAGATCACACAAGTTGTTTGCTATATACGTATGTGCTGTGGCATCATCAGATAATGTGCACCTGTCTACACTCAAAAATGATGTCTACTGTATAAGGACAGCCAAATTATGCCCCCCAACAAATATCATACAGGCCACTATACTGCCAACACGTCGCATGTAAACAGTCATCTAGACTAGGTTTTCTAAAATGTTTAAATGAGTGAAACCAAATTGTCATTGTGTCACCTGCCAATGACATCATACAACCTCGATTTCCGGTTTTGATTTGTAGAAAACATGGAAACACCAAAGACGCTTTAATATGCTATGCATTTTATTAGACAGCAATATAACAGAACTTTCAAATGTATAGTATGATAAAACAGCACTGCTTTACACCGGAAGGAGCGGAAGCGGTCTACAGTGGCATAATAAAAGCTAAGCCATGTGTCACGTTCATTCAGCGAACTTGTTTCGCTTCGACAGCATTCAGCCTCACCCTGATTCATACTTCGACATTAATAAATCATTAGATTATCCATGAACATGATTTCTGCCCGAGTTCTGTTGGATTGCGTCGGCTGTGGGGATGAAGAAGACAACTCCCATGATTCCACACACTCAGGACAGCGTCATCAAACTACAACTTTGTTTGTTTGTTTTGAATATGCGCCTTCTAGCGGCAAAAACCTACATATTGTGCCTTAAATGCCTTGAATTTTATGCGAGCTAGTGCAAACTGATGAACCGAGGTGGAACATGCCTTTAACGCTTGGGAGCAGATGTGGCCTAATGGTTAGAGAGTCGGACTTGTAACCCACAGGTTCGAGTCTCAGTGCTGGCAGGAGTTGTAGGTGGGGGAGTGAATAGCCATGGCTGAAGGGACTTTGAGCAAGACACTGAATCCCCAATTGCTCCCTGGTTGTTGGAGCAAATAGCTGCCCACTGATCTGGGTGTGTGTTCACGGTGCGTGTGTGTGTGTTCCCTACTCACTGCTGTGTGTTTGCACTTGGATGGGTTAAATGCAGAGCACCAAATTCGGTTGACAAAATGTCATGACTTTCACTTTTCTTTTCTTTTATTCTTTTCGACTGCGTTCTGGATTAATTGTAAAGGTTTGATAGAACTGACTGGAAGACCTGCCAAGAGAGCATTGCAATAGTCCAGCCTGGACAGAACAAGAGCTTGAACAAGGAATGTGTGAAGGCCTGTGAAATGTGAATGTGAACAGACATTTGCTTAATCATTGGCCCTGTGAAGATTCCGTAGCTTCCTAACATTTGAAACAGGGCAGTCATCACATTTGGGAATGATTTTGACAGAGGCACCTGTATTCTGTCTACCAACTTTGTCAAATCGTACAGAGGAGCAGATTTTAGTGTCGACCTGTCTACAACACTGTACGCTCCTTTTGTATATTGTGAACAGGTGGCATTAATGCCACTATTTTTGTTCCATAGCTGGTTCAGGCTCAGTGCCAGAGGATGAGGTTAGGGTAGGGAACAGTTACGCATTTAAGCACCGAATATAAAGGAAGAGTGCTGTAAAAGTGGTATTGTCAGTGAGAGAACACCAAGTGTGCATTTTGTGCTTATATGAGGCAGACCATGTTCTACGACAGGGGCTACCTATACTGCGCCGTACTGCAAGACAGGAGCTTTGTACTATACATGATCAATGCTCTTGGGTGGGGAGCGTGCTTTGAGAGTTAGTGGACGCCGAAAGACATCTTATTTTATGCTCCGAGACGGGGTTGCTTACACTGGATGGGAGTGAGAGTGCCCAACACGCTTTGCACATAAGCAGGTCGCAGCTGAATCCGGGCTGCATACAGTATATCGTGTAAAAGAGTAAGCAGCAAGAGCTTACTTCGCTTACACGTGATAGACTGCTGCTCCAGGGAATCAAAAAGACTTGCTAACTGATATTTGAAAGTGAATTTTGCATCTGATGTCCCCTTTAGGGCTAAAACATGGGCATGAAGTTAACAATTACTGGATAAGAGACCTAATGAAATCTGCAAGTTTGTAGTAAACATTTACAAACTTTCTTTACTTGGCTGAACTGGTTGCCTGTTGAATCTTTCTCAACAATTGCGATAACTTTTATTGTGTTGAAACGCAAGTTGTGTGAGGTTTCCTCAGACATCTGAACACAGACTCATCTTTCTGGTTTCTAGATTTCTAGTTTTCCATTATTGATTCTGTATCGAGTGTGTTTGTGGTTTTCTAGGTTTGTGCCGATTTCCACACATCACAGAAAGCAACAAGCAACAGCAAGATTTCAGAGACCTTGCGTGACATTTTAAATGTTGATGATCTTAAGGCGAGTTTTAATTTGTCAACACTTAATACCTCCATCACTATCTATAAAAGAAAGTTAGCTTGCTTGTTTAACATGTTCATGTTTGCTTTGTCATTGAAGGATGTACACAATGTTGCCCTTTGTGCTTCCCTGGTGTGTGAAGAGGACCCACAGTTCT
Organism: Carassius carassius; assembly: GCF_963082965.1. NCBI lineage: Eukaryota > Metazoa > Chordata > Actinopteri > Cypriniformes > Cyprinidae > Carassius > Carassius carassius. Next base: position 21,588,081 of record NC_081786.1, read on the forward strand.
TCAAGACGTGAAATGTGAGTATTCAGTACATTAATAGAACTGCTAATCAGTAAATGCAATTGTTTAGTTTTAGTCTAGTTAGTTAAACTTATGGTTAATGTTTATTCCAGGTAGAGTAACAAAGAGATAGAGCCTGACTTCACCTGCCATTGCTGTCAATGAAAGCAGTATAAGTCCTGAGAGCACTGCAGCTGTGATGGATGATCTTCCGGTCTGTTTGACATGTTCAGAAGCACTTGTCCAAACACCCACAGTGTTTAAAAAAAATAAAAATAGGACTGAATAAACAAATTATACAACTGCGGTTATTTTTTTATTATTTAAATGCTGAACTTAGCCTCATTAACCTGAGTAATGCATACAGTAGGTGACTTTTTTAAGGTAGTATTTGTATTGAAGTATTACTGCATCAAAATGATTGATTAAAATAAGTACAGTGCACTTAAAATAACTCAAAATGTAAACTTTAAAGTTTTACTAATTTATCATAATTGTTTACTTAAATGCTTTGAGTTAATTGGTTTGCACATTGCAGTATTCTGAACTTTCCAGGTTTTACAGTGTACAGTGCTTATATTACTCTGGGAATAAAGAAACCGCTCAGGACATTTTCATCAAGTCTTGAGTTATGACAACTGGTGGGGCAGTTTTTACACCAGTGGGGCCCAATTTTATTTTTTCCCTGAGAGCTCTACAAACCCATGAATTGGCCCTGGTTGTCAAACTCAACAAAAGGCTCAACTAATTATGTAACTTGTCCTTTTAACTATTTACAAAGCATAACTCAAAACAGGTTTTCAGCCCATTGCCTGAAAAACAACAACAACAGAAGACCGACAGTATGCAGTTGCATTCACTGTCACGGTGATTATTTGTGAGTCTGTAATTACCTGTCATCTAGCAGATGCTTTTTATCATGTCTTCCGGTACACTAATTACAGAGAAAGCCCCTAAAGCAACCTGTCACAGGGCCGCTGTTAAAATTCTAAGGCGCAGGACAACATTTACATTGGAGGGACTCCCTCATCACAGGACATGAGAAAGCATTCCCAATCATCCCCCCGGGGATGGTTCTGCCTGGTTGATCGTGGATACAATGATGATGGAAGAAGATTTATATCTCAGAGTAGTGTTATTTTAACCTAGTAACCTGTTTAGATATACTGGCAGAACTTTAGAACTGCTTAGCTTTTCAAAAACTGTCGAAGGCACTAAATCGAAGTAGAAAAGAAACAACAGACGACTTTGAAATGAACAGCGAGAAAATTTTTGCCAGAATTGAGTAAAGCCCAAATATGAGTGTCATTACCCTACTCATTGAGTTTGTCACGTTAGTGAGATATTTCACGTGAATGTGCTATGCTTCCGTCAGGAAGAAAACAATGAACTCTCTTTCCCACTTAAAACCGCAGTTAGTTTACTGAATGGGTGACAAACATGCTGGCAGGAACCATCTGCCCTGGTAGTGTGTGTCTCATTGATGACGATGAAGCTGAAAAACAATAAAGTTAAACAGTCACTGGAAGAGATTTGATGTTCCAAAGATAGAAGGTACTGTGAGAATTTGGGTCACAGACACCCTTTAACGGATATGAACAATGCATGTGTAGGAAAAAATATATATTATTTGCTGACACAAAATATATGCATTTATTTTTATGCATTTAGCATTTTATCCAAAGCGACTTACAGTTGCATTCAGGCTATCAATGCTCTACCAGTTGAGCTACAGGAACACAAAACAGAACAAACGACAATACTCTGATAGAACAGAATGCATTCTAAAATATTAAATAAAATATTTTTGAGAATTCTGTACCTAGAAAACCATTCTTGAAAAGCTTCTCATTAAAATTCATATTTGATTAAAACATTATTTCCCTTATTTTTGCATTATATGTAGCAAATAAACACTGTAAATACAGAAAAGCAGAGGGTTAGTTTATGTTTTACTGGTTGTCCACAACAAATTCAACTCTTGAAATCACTGAAATGGCACCATCTATTGGATGTTTTCCAAATTAACACTGCACCAGTTAAGTTTCCAAAAGCTGTGTTCAGTATGACTGGTCTATTTCAGAATCACAGTATTAGTTATTCTATTAAATAGTTCAGTGTCTGATAGTTGGAATCATTTTAATATGTCTAGAGAAATGTGACCCTGGACCACAAAACCAGCCAAAAGGGCAAATTTTCAGATATTAAGATTTGTACATCATCTGAATATATGCACTTTCCATTGATGTAATGTATGGTTTGTTAGGACAGAACCATATTTGGCCGAGATACAACTATTTGAAAATCTGGAATCTGAGGGTGCAAAAAAATCTAAATACTGAGAGAAATCGCCTTTAAATTTGTCCAAATGACATTTTTAAGAATGCATATTACTAATAAAATATAAGTTTTGATATTTACAGTAGGAAACTTACTAAATATCTTCATGGAACATGATCTTTACTTAATATTCTCATGATTTTTGGTATAAAAGAAAAATCAATAATTTTGACCCATACAATGTATTTTTGGACTATTGCTACAAATATACCCCAGTGACTAAAGACCCAGGGTCACAAATCAATACTGGGAAAAAAAACAATGTTTTGATGACTGACAGATTCCTTATATGAGTCACAGACTCATGTTTAAATTAAGGTACTGATTTGAGCGGTTACGAACCAGACCATTACTACAATAAAACAGAATTATCTTCCCAATCCATTGGTAGATTTTGAGGTGTCTAAAAAATTCATATCTTCCGATTTCACATTAAAGAATAAGTACACTCAGAACTTAAAATTGTAATTATTTACTCACCCTTATGGTGTTTTGTATTCCACAAAAAAATAAAAAATTTTGGGTAAACTATCCTTCAACAGTACTAAAACCTAATGGTTTGGGAATCTGTAAGACATTTCCTCTATTCCAATCATAACTCATACAGCAAATATAGAACTCAAACCATTTTTATATAATTTTATTTTTCTTATTCAATGAAAATGTATGAAAAGAATACAGATTCAGACTAACTATATAAACTGTGTATATAAGCAGTGGCATGTCCACTTGCAAATTAGTCACTAGATTGTGAAATAAGGTTCTGGATTCCATCCTGTCTGGCCATTTCAATAGGTGATCTTACAAACAGGTTCACCCACATGAAGGACACCCGTTTTCTTCACCGTGTAGTACTGTCCCAATATTGGTGCGGTTTTCTGCATAGGGTCAGTCAGTCGATAGCTATAAAGTAAAAATAAATAAATAAATAAAAGTGCTAAAAGCTTTGGATGACAACATAATATTATGAAATTACCCTATGCACAGAGGAAGTGCTTCTTATGTGATTAGAGTTTTTGCACAACTGTAAGTAATACTATATTTTTTTTTAACTATACCGTGATTTTCCTATTTATGCGAACACAATGTATGACATAATTCAAACACACACGTGTTTGTGTGTCTTAATTTAATAATATATTTAATTTAATAATTTAATAAAATATTATGCCCAGAATTAAATTTTTGGTGCTCTACAATCTATATTCTACTGCTGTTTACGGTTTTTCTCAGTCGCTTTGGTGCATCTCAAATCAGAAATGAATTTTTCAAAACTACTTGTACAACCTCCACATCATCTAGTCATTTATACACATCATAAAACCAGTTTCTCTTCTTTTGAACAAGTTGCGATTGCTTTTGTACATTCATGCAATTGATTACGCACATTTATCTGCAGTTTCCTACAACCCGAATTCCGGAAAAGTTGGGACGTTTTTTAAATTTTAATAAAATGAAAACTAAAGGAATTTCAAATCACATGAGCCAATATTTTATTCACAATAGAACATAGATAACGTAGCAAATGTTTAAACTGAGAAATTTTACACTTTTATCCACTTAATTAGCTCATTTAAAATTTAATGCCTGCTACAGGTCTCAAAAAAGTTGGCACGGGGGCAACAAATGGCTAAAAAAGCAAGCCGTTTTGAAAAGATTCAGCTGGGAGAACATCTAGTGATTAATTAAGTTAATTGATATCAGGTCTGTAACATGATTAGCTATAAAAGCTTTGTCTTAGAGAAGCAGAGTCTCCCAGAAGTAAAGATGGGCAGAGGCTCTCCAATCTGTGAAAGACTGCGTAAATAATTGTGGAAAACTTTAAAAACAATGTTCCTCAACGTCAAATTGCAAAGGCTTTGCAAATCTCATCATCTTTAGTGCATAATATCATCAAAAGATTCAGAGAAACTGGAGAAATCTCTGTGCGTAAGGGACAAGGCCGGAGACCTTTATTGGATGCCCGTGGTCTTCGGGCTCTCAGACGACACTGCATCACTCATCGGCATGATTGTGTCAATGACATTACTAAATGGGCCCAGGAATACTTTCAGAAACCACTGTCGGTAAACACAATCCGCCGTGCCATCAGCAGATGCCAACTAAAGCTCTATCATGCAAAAAGGAAGCCATATGTGAACATGGTCCAGAAGCGCCGTCGTGTCCTGTGGGCCAAGGCTCATTTAAAATGGACTATTTCAAAGTGGAATAGTGTTTTATGGTCAGACGAGTCCAAATTTGACATTCTTGTTGGAAATCACGGACGCCGTGTCCTCCGGGCTAAAGAGGAGGGAGACCTTCCAGCATGTTATCAGCGTTCAGTTCAAAAGCCAGCATCTCTGATGGTATGGGGGTGCATAAGTGCATACGGTATGGGCAGCTTGCATGTTTTGGAAGGCTCTGTGAATGCTGAAAAGTATATAAAGGTTTTAGAGCAACATATGTTTCCCTCCAAACAACGTCTAGTTCAGGGAAGGCCTTGTTTATTTCAGCAGGACAATGCAAAACCACATACTGCAGCTATAACAACAGCATGGCTTCGTCGTAGAAGAGTCCGGGTGCTAACCTGGCCTGCCTGCAGTCCAGATCTTTCACCTATAGAGAACATTTGGCGCATCATTAAAAGAAAAATACGTCAAAGACGACCACGAACTCTTCAGCAGCTGGAAATCTATATAAGGCAAGAATGGGACCAAATTCCAACAGCAAAACTCCAGCAACTCATAGCCTCAATGCCCAGATGACTTCAAACTGTTTTGAAAAGAAAAGGAGATGCTACACCATGGTAAACATGCCCCATCCCAGCTATTTTGAGACCTGTAGCAGAAATCAAAATTGAAATGAGCTCATTTTGTGCATAAAATTGTAAACTTTCTCAGTTTAAACATTTGCTATGTTATCTATGTTCTATTGTGAATAAAATATTGGCTCATGTGATTTGAAAGTCTTTTAGTTTTCATTTTATTAAAATTTAAAAAACGTCCCAACTTTTCCGGAATTCGGGTTGTACATTATCAGTTACTCATGTCATGTTGCTCAAAATGTATTACATAGTTTTCTGTGTATAGTCTTACCCCTCAAAACATCTAGTCTTTAGTTCACCGTATAAGTCATTAAATGCAAAATGTTTAATCTAGTTGTCATAAACTGTCAAGCATATTTTCTTTTACACATTATGATTAGACTTTCTGTACATTTGTCATGAATTGTGCAAGTGAATCTTGACTAATGAAGAGAATGTAGATGATAAACCAATGATAAACCATTTCTCTGAAATAGCTCAAAGGTTAATTTCATGAATCTTCAGTTGGAAAGCATATGCTGTATAGACAGAGGACAACACAAGAGTTACACATTCTGACAATGGACTTTTTTTCGAGAAATGCACCAAAGCAACTGAGAAAAACTGTAATAATGTGATTCTTTGTTTAACTGAAAAGCCATGAACCTGTGTGCATGTGCTCAGGATAAATCTTAATTAGTGAAATGAAATGCAATGTTTCTGTCTGTGTGAGCTTACGTTTTGAGAGTGTCCAGTGGTTCTTTCCGGGTGATGATTCCAGTCTCTGGGTCAACCGTGGTAAACAGGCATCTGAATATTAATGCACAGAATTAATTATTTTACATGAATAAATAATGTGTTAGAGAACAACAGGGCTTTAAGACAAAACAAAATTAAAACAGTTTACGCCGAGCAGGATCAATAATTTAATGTTTCTGTTCCTGTGTTCCTCTGTATTATTACTGTTCGGTTAATAGCGTTATTTGTAAAAACAGTTTTTTTTTTTGCCTACAATAGGCTAATAATAATAAAGTACAGCATTTTTTTACTCTTTTCTTTTAAAAAAATACAAATAATCTGGTATTTTATCCCTCTGTGTTTGTCACTGCAAAGACAGCATCATCTTTTCTAGATTGTGGGCAAATGTAGGCTACTAAACAAAACAAAAAAATATATTTAAAAGACATTAAAGTATTTTTTTAATAATAAAGATTTTGTGCATTGTTAAAAAAAACACTACTTGTATGAAAGTTTGCATTTTGAAGGTAAAAAAAAAAAATACAAAAATAGGATAGGCTCATATTTTTATTTTTTTATTCCATTCAGAAGTAATGTAAATGTTTACATATCCAAATGTTTACATATTTGCAACGTACAGTATCTGGAGGCTAAAATATTATTTATTATAGGCTAGGCTTTGTACTTCACTCGCATCAACGCAAAACATCATCCTTCAGATCATCCATATCAGCACAGTGAGGTCTCGCTGAACGCAACAGATTGCACAACGGAGAAGATTAACCATTTTACACATACATTTATTTACATTCCTGTATTTTATTTTGATAATGAACAGGCTGCAATGTTGCAAAAATATGTTGTGTCTTTGTGAGGCGCTGGTGCGATATGGCCATGCAAGCAACACATCATTCAAATCTTTTGCAAAATAAACTAAAATTAATAAAACTGAAAAACTGCTTTTGTAAAATAAATAAAACTACTTCCTGCCATCTAGTTTCACGTCAATGAACCGAAACTCAGCAAAAAAAAATTATTTTGTTTCGTTAATCGGTCAATGATCAAGTGAAATATATTTAATGTATATGCCTATATGTTCTTTTTTATGTGCGCCTATCATTTTATTCTGTTTTCTCCGTTTACAGAAGTGATGCAGGGGTGTGTGATCTGTTGAATCCATCTTACACTATCCTCAGAAAAACTAACGCCAGATGAGTTCACAGCTGAGCAGAGGCATTGCACTAGTTGACTCTGTCAGCGTCACATTTGCAGACCGTACTACTTGAATTCCTGATTGGTTGACAGCAAATTTCAAATATTAAATGGAATGATAAAATAACATTATTCACCGATTAATGGCCATTTCAAATTTTTGATTCTGTTTGGCACTATAAAATTTTATTTGTTTCCGGTTTTCGTTTTTGTTCCTTGAACCGGTTCAGATCCCTGGAGAACAGCGTATATTCTACCTTACCTTCCACAGCCAACGACTCTCTTCAACTCCACTTGGCCAATCTGAATATGATCCCATGTGTCCTAGTTAAGAAACAACAGAGTTTTATTTATATCATAACACCCCTTACGTTGCATAATACTGTATTATATTTTGTTATACCTCGGTGAAGGCCTCACAGTCACTGACAACAATACTGGGACGAAACCGAAGGACAGTAACATCCTTATCCAATCGGGTATTCAGGTCCTTAACTGAGGCCTCTGACATTAGCATGATGGGAGCAGCATCAGGATAGGCCACCTGCAAAATTGTGAAATATATTAGATAATAGCAGTGACAGATAAGAGGTAACACAAAGAAAGTCACAGGAGACATAACATCTCTTCTTTAAAGTCGTGATGGCTATTTACTACAATTGTGATTCACAAAATTTCACAAAAATAGTTTGGGTTTTGTGTATTATTGGGTTAAAGATTTTTGGGAAATTTGACAACGCTAAAAAGGCAAAGAGACTGGAAAAAATAGTTTAGATTTCAAGAATCTAAGAAACATCTTAAAATTGGTTAGAAACAGCTGTGAATACTCATGAAAAATATATATTTTAAAAATAAATTGCCATCGTGTCGAGATAATTTTGTGGTTAAATGTCTTTACTTTTTAATCTTTATTTGTAGTATGAGACATGCACAGTGCTCTCCATCAAACCTTTTCATCCTTAGGAAAGAGGGGCTCTTTCTCAGAAGGCCTTTGGGCCTTTAGATGAGGTTCAAATTGCACCAGACGAACGGTGCTGTCTGATTCCAGGTATCGTGTAAGCCAGTTAGACACATCGTCCCCACAGTCCCTGCCCTGCACGTCTACACTAAAGACTCTAGGCACACAAACACATTTATTTTCAATTGTCAGCATGCCACTTCAATCAAAAAAGGAAATTATGGATTGTACACAAAATACAATACTAGTGGAATGTAGCTTAAAGAAAGTTGGCAAAGTCTAATTTTTTATGAGTTTGTTAGATTATAAAACTAATATATATATATATATATATATATATATATATATATATAAATAAAAAACTATATAAGAGAATTGACTGAGTACTGTTTAAAAACTAAATACTGAACTAAAAATATTTTTAGAATTTAATTAAATGTAAAAACTTAAAAATAGAAATGTTGCTTTGATAATGAACTTAAAATAAGTTTAATTCAAAGTTCAAATAAATAAAATCTAAATAAATATGCTAACTAATAAAACATGACAAAAGCACAAAAAATGCAAATATATAAAACGAAATGTAAATATTTTTAACTACAAATGTAAAAACACACTATAATATATATATATATATATATATATATATATATATATAATAAAATAGCAAAATAACACTGCTTCCTATATCCACTGTAATCATGCTGAAGCCAGTTACACTATGACAAAAGCACATAAAACTGCTCAAATAAAAAATACATAATATAGAAATATATCATAAATATCCATGCATTATTGTGTAAATATAAATACTTACAGTGGCACTTAATGTAAAACCTAAGTACCTGCAGTCCACAACTGCATTATTGGGCTGGTGAAGAGGAACCCTCAGCTCCTCCATCTGGGGTCCCGTGAGACACAGCTGGCCCCCTTCACAGGTCAGAGACACCAGCACCAGACGAGGCTGCTGTCTGCCCGACACCATGTGTCCGTCCTCCGTGATCACCAGCCAGTGCCTGTCACAAACACACACTCCCTGAAGAATTAACTCTACTGATAATACAAAAACTGCCCATGTTAATCTGGACTGTAACGTTACAAAAGTCTAAGGCCTAACGTTACGCGCAACATCTTACATGTTAACATGTTACCGTACATGTGGGGGTTTAAGGGGCGTCTGAACCCTCTAAATAAGGCTTGAACCCTTTCAAAGAATGTCAGAAACAAAGACAGACAATAGTAGCCTACGCATTCTGTTAAATACAACTAATTATATATTTTACGTTTTCAAAGTAGCCACAAAAGTTCTCAGAGCGCTAATAACTTTTACAAACTAGCAGCAACAGATCGCTCGCGCGTTTTGAGTTATCATCTTTATCTGACGGTATTTCATCAGAATATAGATACTGCCATTTTTTTATATTGTTGTTTGACATTAACATTTTATAAGACATAACAAAAATGTGTAAAAACGACTTGGCTAACGTTAAGTTACCTGCGTTAGGGGCTCCACAAGACAGTTCGCTTGCACGAGACGGAATGCACAACTTGTGGTTCGTCACATAACGTTACCGAAAATAATAATGTTTTAAAGAGCATACCTCGTTTAATTTGCACAGTTTATTCATTAGCGTATACTGATTTATTTGCGTTCATAAACTCACCGATCCCGCAGTTCGCCATATTTCAGCCCCATTCGCAGACACTCTGCCGTCTCCACCGACACTGCTTTCCCGGACTTCATGGGATGAACCAGCAGCTGGGAAACGACTCCTACTTGAGTTAACTTCTTCTCTGGACAAGTATATTTATATACGAGACCGAGTCCAAGCAGAGCAACTGCTGTGCCTGCAGCGCATAATGCTATTTCACGATTCTGGCCCAAGATTTTTGCAAACACCTCTTTGAAGTCCATACTTAATTTTCTTAAAATAATACCTGCCTGAGATTTTAAAGGTCTGAAACGTTTTACAGCACTAGGGTTATCTAATGGAGTGTTTTTATTGCAGCCAATGAAAAGGCGCGTTGCTACCGGGTAGTTTTAAAGGAACAGTCCTCGCTCTTATGTAAAGTAAACATCAGAAAACGTTCTTTTCCAAAGCACATGTTTGGTTTCATCAAAGAAATAATAACTTGATCACCCTCTGAAACAACATTTCTTGGCACTGGAAGGTGACATCACTGAGTCTGCTTTATTGTTCGACCCTCTCCGGAAAAAAAAAAAACGCCTGTCATTCAGACATTTCACCTAATTGAAGAAATAAACAATTAAAGTGAAGAGATTTACACCCAAAAATGAACATCCTTTCATCATTTACTCGCCCTCAAGTTGTGCCAAACCTTTATGAGTTTTATAATTCTGCTGAGCACAAAAGAAGATATTTTGAAGAATGTGGATAACCAAACACTTTCTGCTCCCCATTGACTTCCATAGTTTTTTTAATTATTTATTTATTTATTTATTTTATTTTTATATTGTAAAAGTCAATGGGGACCAGCAACTGTTTGTTTACCTACACTCTTCAAAATGTATTTTGTGTTCAGCTGGCTCCCGTGTCTTATCCGCTTGAGCAGATGCTTTCCTTGGTCTTCCAGCTATCTTCAGGTACGTGCAGTGTTATGGTATAGCATTCTGAAGTGAACCTATGAAAGGGAACATCTTGGTTACACATGTAACCTTGGTTCCCTGAATAGGGAACGAGATGCTATGATACAGGCCATTCTGTAGGCTACCTACTACGCTTCCTTCATCATGTAAAATCAGATGAAATAATGCGCAGCATGCTGACATAGCATACATTGTACGCACGGGGTGGTTATAAAGCACTATTGGCCAATGAATTGGCGTGATGGTATAAGAATTGTATACGCTGTTGCATCTTGTTCCCTATTCAGGGAACCAAGGTTAAATATCTTTTTACATAACATTTTTCTACAAATACCGTGGTTAAACTATAGTTAGCGTAGCAAAATCATGGTTAATTTGCATGGTTTAATTATAGTCAGCATGTTTGTTTTTTTTTTGTGGTAAAACCATGGTTAATTTTCATAAGGGTAAGTAACCCTCTTGTGATTTAGTTTGTCTTGAAAAAGGGGGTTGCTAACATATGACTAATCGAACAGGTAAATTCTACTAGTCCACCACTTTTATTCTAACTCAAACTTTCAAAGAAAATGTTTTTAAAATTCAGTTTGTAAGAGTTGCTTACTGAGGGGGTCGCAGTCATGTGACCTTGGTAGGGATGTAACGATTCACTATACTCATGATTCGATTCGATTCATGATTTTGATTTCATGATTTGATTCACGATTTTTTTAAACAATATATTTAAGACAAATTATGAATTAAATGTGTCCTTTTATTATTGATTCTGCAAAATGCTGTACATTTCTTTGTGAAGTTTAAACGTAACTATAATAAAATACTAATATAGCAGTTGCATATTATTGCTCTTTTGTTGGTTTTGATTGATTCTATTGTCCTCATTTGTAAGTCACTTTGGATAAAAGCATGTGCTAAATGAAATAAATTTAAATGGAATGTAAATGTAAATAACAAAACTAAATTGAAAATTTAAAACAAGCCCCAAATCAAATAAATAAGTAACACAAATAATATAAATCTCTTCATATAAACAAAATAATGCTTTGTCTGTGCTCTTTTCATTTAAAATTATAGGCAACCACTGCATTTTAATCATGACCAAAAAAAATATACTGCATACATGCAACATGAGCAGTTTTTCATCTAAATTAGATTGTATAATTTCAAATTTTTTTAAGCAAAAAGATTGGTTTAAAAAAAGATTAGAAGGTTTAATAAATAAAGATTAAAAAAAGATTGGTTTTATTTCAGTTTTCTGAAACTATATATAAAAATATCTGCATGAAACAGCAGATGAGCTGAATGAGACGCAGATTCACTCTCTGCCAGCAGGAGGCGCTTAAAGAGTTTCCTTGGTTTCTGCTGTAAACGAACCAGCGCTGCACTTATGAACTTTAATATGCATTATACAAGAGACAAGATTAAAAGAAAAATACCACATAATACCATATAAACTCCTACCCCTAAATTAATCGCAATTTGTTTAGCATCTCAACCAATTTTAAATGTCACATTTTTATATTGATTTTCAACCGGCTCGCGGTTAATAGTTACGTCCCTAGCTTGGTGTAGTTGATTAATACCCTACATTTAGCTTTTTACTTCTGACTTTTGTATTTTGTTGAAATTTATCATGATAAACAAAACATGTAAGAATCATAAACTTTTGTTGTATGAAAAGTTTTTGTAATCCAAAAGCCAGGGTGGCCTTCAAAAGTATGTCGCCAGCAGTCTAGTGCTCTACTAACACAGACAATAGTTTTGACTTGTCATTTCATCTGGCAGAGTAACATACAACACATGCAGAAAGTTATAGTAATTGTGTAAAGTGTTTCTGAAAGGGTTAATTTTGTTTGTTTACAGAAACGGTTGGGAGAATCAAAATTCTTTTGCCTGGTAACTGACAGCATGTTACAGATTCTACAAAAACGAATAACAATCGAACTTGGAATATATTCCTTATTAGACCTTTTACAGTATAACCATTGTGAAAATACATCCCTATGAATAGTTAAATTGGCATTAGACATGGACAAAAATAAATCTTTTATTCTTTTTTTATATTCTTTTTATTAGCATTCTACTCATCATTCTACTTATTTTGCCCTGTTTCCTTTAATAAGGACAAAAATATAAATATAAATGTACATTCTGTCCTGCCCCCACTGACCTGCTGGTCAAAGATATTTTTTACCTTTCACATGGATGTAGATGCCAAACAAGAAAAAAAAATCAAATCTAGAAGGAAAAGCAACAGATGCCGCCACCATGGGGAGGCAATACAGGCATTTGTTGTAATGGCGTTCCTTCTGTCACTGTGTCATGCAGGTTTAATAGCTAAAGGCAAAGTCTTGGGCACAGAGTGCTTTCTCCTTGGCAGGATGTGAAGATGACACACACTCCTGTGTGGGCCAAACATAGCCTGAGCAGCAAGGCCTCTCTGAATCATGGAGGATACACAGGACACGATGTCCAGATCAGTGCTGAGAGCACTTGGAGGGTCCGTATGCGATAACTGCTGTTTTTCCTAGAGCTTTAGCTCAGATCAAAGTCATATTTATACTTTATCTTCAAAGGAATTTTATGTGCTAAACATCAAGAGTAATTAAATACATCTGGTTCAAGAGTCTAATAAACTTGCCGTGCCGAGATGTTGACTCGATATCCCCGTTACATAGACAACTCTGTCCTAGTCATCTGCTGCCAATCCGAATATTGTTTTATCACTCCATGTGAACTCCATCAGGTTAATATACTTCAGGAGCTTTCAAAAGGTCAGATTATTCCCTTAACACACTGTACAGAGCTGGGCAGAAAGCAGGAGTCATGTCGGTATGCCATCTGGTTCAACAAATACCTGATAGGTGTTTCATTTTGCTGGTTACACTGAAGTCTAGCACAGTGTATTATAAAGGACTCATTACATTAATGGAGTGGCAGTCTGGTAATAATATCAGAACATTGTATACTTAATAAAGAGTGTCAGATGTGGTTTCTCAACATTGCAACATTGCGAAAACGATTGATCCAACAGGGTTGTGCAAATTGCAGAATTGCAGAGCTGGCTCCTTTTTAAGGAGTTAAATTTGAGTTGAATTGATAGGAAGAGGAATGTATTGAATTGTAATTTAAAGAATTTCAACACAGATCATTTATCCGCCAAAGAGATGAAATGTGAGGAAAAATTATTTATATTATTTCCATCATCAGTTTAGAGACTGCATGCAAAACTTTGTCAATGAACAGAAATGCACTGCAATATCATTTTTTCCCTTCCATCTTATATTTGTTCCACAGAATGAGATTGTGTTCTTCCACCCTCATCCACCAAACTTAAAATATCGAATTATCCATTTATTGTGAGTCTGTCTGTTTGTATGAATGTTTGTAATGCTTTAGCTCTACTTTCTTGTGTAAAATTAAGTGAATTTCTTTAAATTTCACTACATTTTAAGCCTACTTCCTCGTACAAATTAAAATTGCAATTATGCATTCAGTTTGTTATCTAATTTCCAATTCAACTCAAATTCAAGAATTGAACTGAAATTTAAAAGGTGTTCTCAGTCCAATTCTGAATAGCACAAAACCCTGAAATGCAAAGCCAAAAATGACTTGAATTAATGAAAATCAAAAAATTCACACTTCTTTTACCATCTGAACAAGATAAAACAGCATTGCAGATCAGACTGTTTTGGTTAGACTTTGTAAAGAACTACTGTCTATTGCACCATATCAAGGTGTAAATGAGTGTTTTGAAGTAGAAGACCATTTGAATTCTCAAAATAGTTATCGAAGTGTTGAATGAGTATAGATGTGTTTATGTAAAAAGACTCCTAGTGGAGCTCTTTCATCAGTCCACCTAATCTTGGGTGGTCCATTCAAGCATCTTTATGTGAATGCTATGAAAATAACTGTAAGTTATTTAATAAGTGACTCATTAAAGATCTACAGTGACTGTATAAGAAAGTGAGGTGATTCAGACAGAGCTGCGTCTCTTGGAGAAAAGCCTAAACGGTGAGATGTTTCTCAGGTCAGCAGACACAGTGCTAATGGCTGAGCAGCGTTGAGGGTTACACACACAGCCTGTGGTGCCGGGTTCGAAGAAGTGGTGGGGCGATACGTCTCCTTGCTCCATTAACGCATCAGTGAAGGACATATCCTGTGGGAGGATGACCATTTTCTCTCTGCTTTTGTACCACAGGCAGGAGCACACCGTCTGGAAGTGGAGCACCTCAGCGTAGACGCTCTTCAGCCCTCGCCTTTTATCTCGCCCAACGGCGGCTGGGCTCGGAGGGTCCGGACGCCGTGAAACCAGACCTTTTGGTTTATCGTTGGAGAGCAGCGCCCTCTGCTCTGCATCTCTTCTCTCATCCTCGGTGTTCATCGTCATGAACCGTAGTACCACTAGATTGAGGAAAGCACCAATTACTGTGAGGCCCATCAGGATATAGACAAAACTAAAGGCCACATAATGAGGGTCGTTCTGGAGAGCGTTGTCCTTCTGTAGGGCTACGTAGTCCCCAAAACCGATGGTGGTGAGGGTTATAAAACAGTAGTAGAAGGCATGGAAAAAGGTCCAGCCTTCGTAGTGGGAGAAGGCAGCTGCTCCTATGCACAAGGTGCTGATGCAGGAAAAGAAGCCAATGATCACCATGTTGGCCATGGAGACTTCCGGCCGCCGCAGGCCCATGCATTTCTTGGCTTTGTGCAACAGGAATCGGACGAAGGTGTTGATGCGTTCGCCCAGGCTCTGGAACATTACCAGCGTGAGGGGGATGCCCAGAAGTGCATACCCCATGCAGAATGCTTTCCCAGCATCCGTACTGGGGGCGGCATGGCCATAACCTTGGGAAGAATAGCAGGACAAGATAAGTGTTTCCAAAAAAACAATGTTTTCATAGATTACTTGATGTGACGTTGTATGCTTTGATGTCTGCAGACCTTAACCCCTTTAGACCCTGCATCAGTTGGAATGGTTTAAACCAAGAGTGCCCCTGTATCTGGAGATCTACATTCTTTCAAAGTTCAGCTCCAACCCTAATCAAATACGCCTGAATCAGCTAAGTAAGCCTTTTAGCAACACTTGTGACAAACACTTTGTAAAATACATTTATTTTTTATTTATTTATTTTGTTAATTTGGCAGGGACAGTGCACAATTTAGACAATTGCACCAAGTTAGCTAACAGCTAATTTGCATCTGTAACAGCTAATTTGCAAACTCAAAACAACCACTAAACAACAAATACACTACATAAATTTACAAAAATACATATCCATCAATTCAAAATTGATAAAAACGGTTTGATATATACACCAAAATACAGAAAATACAATGCAATCATTAGTGGTGACACTCTTGTGCTGATTTTAGCCAAATTTTGAGGCTGGCTTTAAATACTGCAAAACGTCCTGAGTTTCTAATGTTTGTGGGTATTGAATTCCACTTCTCCACTACTTTAACAGAGAAGACGGATTGACCAAAGGTTGTCTTTCTAAAATGAGGTACCAAATCACCCCTAGTTGATGCTCTAGTTCTACTGGCACTGCCACTGCCAGATAAAACTATGCATCCTCTAAGAGGAGGGGGTGCAAGATCATGAATAACTTTAAACATTAGACATACATCCGAATAAAATAAGAAATTATCAAAATTTAGAAGATTATATTTTTTCAGAATATTACAATGATGATAATCCTTAGGTTTTTTGTCTAATACTTTTAAAATTTGTTTATAGAGTGAATAAATAGGCTTGAGCGTAGTCGCTCCTGCCTTTACATTTATTCATTTAGCTGATGCTTTTATCCAAAGCGACTTACAATTGCTATATACTGTGTGTCAGAGGTCGCACGCCTCTGGAGCAACTAGGGGTTAAGTGTCTTGCTCAGGGACACATTGGTATCTCACAGTGGATTCGAACACGGGTCTCTCACACCAAAGGCATGTGTCTTATCCACTGCACCAACACCACCCCACTAGTGGTGCTGGCCTTTAACCAGGTTGTTATACAGTAAGACAAATGGGGAAAAATCATTGTGTGTACAAAAAGGTTTGCAGCAGACAGTGAAAAATTATGTCTTATACTCTTAAAATTGTTTAGATTTAACTTAACAGTCTTGATGACCTTACTAACTTGTTTTTTGAAGGTCAAATTTGTGTCAATTATGATGCCTAAATATTTAACATGTGTCACAGATGTAATGACTTCACCATTAATTAAAATATCAGGATTAACTGAGTTATTAATCCTCGCTGTAAAATACATGCAAACTGTTTTACTTAGATTAAGGGTCAAACAAGAATTTGCCAGCCAATCCGACACCTTACTCATTGAAGCTGTCACTTTGTAATGACTTCACCATTAATTAAAATATCAGGATTAACTGAGTTATTAATCCTCGCTGTAAAATACATGCAAACTGTTTTACTTAGATTAAGGGTCAAACAAGAATTTGCCAGCCAATCCGACACCTTACTCATTGAAGCTGTCAGTTTGGCTGCAGTGTGTTCTTTAGATCTTGCATGGGTAAAAATCACAGTGTCATCAGCATACATCTGGATGTTAACATCTGGACATGTTTGAGGGAGGTCATTTATATATATACAAAATAAAAGAGGTCCTAAAATAGACCCTTGAGGGACCCCTGAAATACAGTTTGCAAATGAGTAACACTTATCACCCATTCTTGTACATTGTTTTCTGTTATTCAAATAGGATTCCATCCAGGTCATGGTATTAACGGATAAATTCAATTTAGAAAGTTTCGATAATAAAACGTTGTGATTAACGGTATCAAATGCCTTCTTAAAATCTAAAAACACAGCTCCAACGACACCGCCTTTATCAAGCAGACTTTTGATTCGTTCCACAAAAAAACAATTTGCTGTTTCTGTCGAGTGATGCTTTCGGAAGCCAAACTGCATCGGGTGCAAGGTAAATTCACCTTCATTTAGATGAGAGACTAGCTGATCATAAATGGATGCTTGGATGGATGATTCAGCTGCAGGTGAGATGCAGCAATTAATTTGGTGCGCAATTCTTACAGTGCATTGCGGGTATTCTCTCGCCGCTTAGCATACATCAGTTGTACACTCGTTATTGCTGTGCATTGTGGGATTGAATGAGTAAACTTGATAATGTCCACTAAGGTTTCAGAGACCACTAAATATGGCTGGCCCCTCAAAGAGTGCCCTATTTAAGGGAATAGGGGGCGATTTTGGACACAACCTTGGGCTACGTCTGAAAGCATAAGCAGCTGATTTGTTGCCTCGCTGTCCTTTCCAGCAATGACTTTGCAAGCAATATTTGTGCACAAAGGTACCTCCCGAAACAGATTTCAGAGGCAGCATAATAGTGATCTACAATAAGATAGAAAGAGCTTTGGGGATAAATAAGCAAATATTTCATTACTACAATACCAATTTCTTGCTAGAAACAACATCAAAAGTGGAAAAGTTGGTCAAAAACATATATCCACACACAAACTGATCACCAACTGCTACTTTCAGACACCATCTTTATTCATAGAAATAAAGGCAATGGCTTTATAGGCTGCATTTGTGCACAAAATCACCTCATAAAATTATTCTGAGGCAGCGTAATGGTTTAATGATATATTACACAACAAAATAGCATGAGCTTTGGTGATAACCATGCAAATATTTAATTTCTCACCAGAAATAACACCAAAAGTCTAAAACACTGATCGGAAACATATTTACACACAAACTGACCACCAAATGCAACTTTCAGACACCATCTTAAATTTTTTTAGCTCAATCATCATGGAATGGAATGCACAGGATTGTGGGATATCAAAGACCTTGAAGGATATATCTATGCTGCCTTCAAAAATTGACAGAATAAAGCCATCTCAGGAGGCAGGAAGTGAAGCTGATATTGGATTTGGATGTGCCTTTGAATGCATCCTTCAAAGGCACCATTTTTCAGCTTTCAAATACAGCCTTGATAATCATAGACACGTTTGTTGAAGCAGGGTTGATATGGATTTCTGCAGGAAGGTAGAGCTCCAGAAATGGGATTGGACACCCATGTTTAAACCAATAGAAATTTATATTTTTAATCATTTGAGTAATGCTTAGCCAGCTAGACAGGAAAGCTCCTATTTTATCATTTTATATGCTAATTTATGTTCATGCTAAACACATCAAGTTTTATCTATAATCCTATCATCTTAAAGGTGCTCTAAGTGATGCCGGGAGTCGTAACTTCTTGTTGATGTTCAAATTGTTGTCAAACAAAACGGAGGCTAGCTAGACCCTCCCTCCTCCTCATCCGTGCACTAACCCCCCAAACCCCACCCCCAAATCTTTCTTGTCGGTTATTGGCTGGAACAGTTTGTTATGTTTTGTGGTGCGGGTGAGCCCAGTTTGTTTTTCTTGTTGTTTGTGGAGCCTGTGGTGTCTAGAGAGACCCCGTTTTTTTACAGTGTGTTCAGGGGACAAGCAGCTAGCGGATAGTGAGGAGATGTTTGCTGGATGTGACAAAAAATGTTTTGGCCTAAAAAATGTGTGACATCACTTAGAGCACCTTTAATAGTATCAAGTAATAAATTAATTTGAAGATATTTCAGACTTAGAACACTGGATAGTCAAGAAGACTATACCAGAGTAAGCTCCCTTAAAATGTTAGTAGGTCTTCAGTGACCCTCTGCGTGAGATTTACTGGAATGATTCAGCTGTGCATAGAATTACGTGTGATCTTTGGGGGTGGATGTCATTTTAAAAAACCTCTTAATAAATCAGAATAAAATGTAAGGTAAACAAGCCTTTCAATAACTTCACAGTTTGTTATCGGCCAGAATCATCAAACTATTCACATTATTTAAAGGTCCCGTTCTTCGTGATCCCATTTTTTAAACTTTAGTTAGTGTGTAATGTTGTTGTTGAGTATAAATAATATCTGTAAAATTCTAAAGCTCAAAGTTCAATGCCAAGCGAGATATTTTATTTAACAGAATTCGCCTACAACGAACGACTCGTTTGGACAACATCCATCTAGTTCCTGCAGTAACGACGTCACTAAAACAGTTTTTTGACTAACCTCCGCCCACATGAATACACAAAAAAGGGGCGTGGTCTTGTTGCGCTCCGACGGAGAAGAGGAAGAGCTGCGTTTGTGTTTGTCGCCATATTGTCGAAACGCTGTTATTTTCATCTCGGAATCACCTTTGTTTGGGCTTCCCAGGGACGCTGTACTTATAGATTAATGGTTACAATTTATGTTTAACTCGGTTCCCGAAAATTATAATCCACATGTAAAACTATGTGCAGCACATTTTGCTGAGGACAGCGATCTTCCTCCATCTCAATCAGTTTAATGCCGGATTCGCACAAAGATTATTCTTGAAAGATGGAGCAGTTCCCTCTTTGTCTGGAGAAGGCGTTGTTTATGGACCACAACCGGTAAGTGTATTTTATTATTTAAGTTGGTGCGTTTAACAATTTCTACAACTTATTACACAAAGGGCAACGCTGTTTAGCTTTGTTAACTAGATGGTAGGGCTGTGCAAAAAATCAAATGCGATTTCCATGCGCATCTCGTCTCTGAAAGCGTTCTGTGATTAGAAGTACATCTCCATCGCGTACGTTCAGATCAGGATTGCCAGTTTTTCGAAACAAATCCTGCCCACTTGCTTCTCAAAACTAGTCCAAAACTAGCCCAATCGCGTTTCCAGGAGGGCAGCGTGCGCTAAGCTGCTGTCAAATCACAACACAGGAACCGCTGGCACAATCAGAACTCGTTACGTATTTCTGAAGGAGGGACTTCAGAGAACAAGGAAGTCATCAGCCGTTTTTATGACAGTGAAAACAGCGGTATACAGATAGGTGAATTGTGTGAAAAATACTGTGTTTTTTTACACGTGAAACATGAACACATGTTATATTGCAAACTGTAAACACAATCAAAGCTACAAAAAAGCACGAAAAACGGGACCTTTAAGAATAATCTACCGTTATGTAGCTAAAACATTACAGAATCACTGTTCTTACTTTTATCCAGACAAAGGCAATGATAATTCTCAACCAATACAATGAAGTACCATTATCTTGTGTGTGACTATACATTTTTTTATGTACACATCACAAACATGTAAATGAATAATAATCATAATTCCAAAATGAAAATGGTAAAGATCTAAAAATGGTAGCATCAAAATTAACTGGTTCATTCAAGTCAATTGTTTTTTTAATAAATAATAATAATAATAATAATAAAAAATATTAATACCTAAATGGTGCATATCTGTATACTATAAATTGTACATAATATTAGTACCTTTTAAAAGGGAACAGGCCTAGTGACAGCTTTTGTACCTGTTTTAAATCACATTATGTTTAGTTGTATATAATCACTTGCCACAAGGTTTTTTTTTAATTAATTTATTTATTTTTACTCTTAAAAGCTCTTTTTTGTCTTTGAGGGAAATACAGTTAGTCGTCATTCACACAAGCAATGCAATATCATTGTCTTAAGCTCGTGTAAGCACAGAGAGAAAACATACATTAGCATTTTGTAGGGTGCTCTTCTAAAAATAATCCATGCAAGACCATATTTGAATAAATTCACCGGAAGCAGTGATCACCATGAACAGTAACACAGGATTAAGCACTTCCACGAAGATTGAATTCGAATCTGACTGAATTAAAAAAAAATTTATACACAAAGCACACAGTTAATTCTACGTAAAAAAAAAAAAGAATTAAAAAAAAACATTTAAATAAGAAAAAACCTCCAGAACTTCTCCGTGAAAATACAGTGTTTATGGGGATTTAGGTGACTGTGTCTATATTTTAGAGTTCCTAGTATTATAAATATACTAATTCATTTCACCTGTTGTTTTCTATGCTGATAATAACACAGGTGGCGCAATGGAAAACCAAACGATGCCTTTAAATTAATCCAAACTGTCCCTCGGCAGAAGATAAAAATGTCGCCCACACGAAAACAGAACAGCTCCAGTAAAACATAAGACACTAAAATTATGCTATAATCTACATAAAAAAAATCCAATACATCTAAGTAATTTATGTAACACATCATAAAAGTATACGTTTTGTCTTATTCACACCTTAAGAGAGAATACTGTAAAACAAAAATGTGAATAAAATTAAACGAAAAAAGTTTTCTAAACCTAAAGTTAATTGTATTCGCTTATATTTACATTTACATTTACATTTATTCATTTAGCAGACGCTTTTATCCCAAGCGACTTACAGATGAGGACAGTGGAAGCTATCAACAACAACAAAAAGAGCAATGATATATAAGTGCTATAACAAGTCTCAGTTAGTTTAACACAGTACACCTAGCATGGGATTTTAAATAATATAATATAAAGAAAACAGATAGAATAAAAAAAGAATAGAGCAAGCTAGTGTTAGAGGTCTTTACACATACATACACACATATACAATTGCATAATTAATGAAAAGAAAATAGAATACAAAAAGATTAGAAAGGTAGTTAGATTTTTTTAAAGAATAGAATTAGAATAGTGAGTGTTAAAGTTAGAGGGTCAAATAAAGATGGAAGAGATGTGTTTTAAGCCGATTCTTGAAGAAGGCTAAGGACTCAGCTGTCCGGATAGAGTTGGTATAATATATATATATATATATATATATATATATATATATATATATATATATATATATATATATATATATATATATATATATATATATATATTGGTTGCTTATATGCAAGGGGAAAAAAAGAAAAGAAAAAAAAACAGGCTAATAACTGTCTTCCTACATTAAGTTCCTCAGAATGAAAAATAAAAAAAATTACCTATGGTCGTTATCACCGTGATGGCGAAATAAAAAGACCCGGCGAACTTCCACTGGACTCCAGCTTTGTGAGGCTTCAGAAGCAACACGACCTTTTCAATCTGATCAAAGTCAAGCCTGGTGAGATTATATTTAAGCATAAGCAGAAATTTTTGATAGTCGAGTTTGCCCTTCTGGCTTTTCTCTTGCTTTGACTCGAGAGCGTCGAAGACTCCCGCTCCAATGAGTAAATAGGACAAAGTGCAGATAATTAAGGCGAGTGTCCGCACGTTTTGTCTCTTCATCTTCTCATAGTGGCCTCAAAATATCCCTCAGGTTTCAAAGCTCCGGACCGGCATGTGAACTTTCCTGATTCATGGCTTGTCATAACTCCCTTGTACCCCTAAACAGCAAGAATCCGGCTGAGGGTCTCCAGAAAATCTGCCACAAGTGAAGTCGTGTTTAGTGGAGCTGTTCTATCAGCACCACCCCCAGAGACTCACACACGCTCCTTATATGGGCATTTGTTCCTTCCAGTAAGCGCGCGATTGAGTCCACTGATGAACTGGCAGAACAAAGACAGGTTTATACTGTAGCATCACAGATCATTTTACATTGTAATTATTTCGTAATTACTAATTGTATGTCACTTTTGGAGCTGTTTGAAAACATTTGGGAAGGCCAATTTTTGGTTGAGCGGTTGGCGTACAAACCATTGCTTATAAATATCTTATAGGTTATATTAGTACCAAATATTGTATTCAATTTCTCAACTTGTTTTCATTCAGTTAACACAGGTTTTGTATTTCTTTTTTGAACTGATCATTCACAGGCCTGATCTGAACTTATGCATCTCTCTTTTATTTTATATTTTTAAAACATTGCCTAAATTATCTACAAATAATGCTTTTTTTTTTTACTCAAAAAACAGGTGCATGAGCTCAGATCAACAATGAGTATGACCAATCAGTATTAAAAAAATGCAAAGAAAGCAAGATGACAAATAGCTTGAATCCAAAATTTGTCATTAATATAGTATAATGAGATTTACAAGCAGTTTCAATAAACTAGCCATTTTTGGCCAGAAACACCAAATTATCTAAAGGATTTTCAGTACATCACATAGGTTAAATCCAGCTCTGCAGAAAATTTTTGCTTAAGAGTTTGCTTATGCCTTATTTATGCTGAATTAATATCTACTTACAACATACTGCACAGATTCCTTAATTGAAAAAAAAAATATCATCTAATAATCAGTCACATAAGGTATCTCCAATAAAAAAAGGATCATAAAAGTCGTCTTATTAATATAATTCACAACATTCTGCACATGCACAGATTCCTGAATGTAATAAGTGTATCTAATAACCAGCGAGTAAGTTGGTAATGTCTTACCAATATAATTTGTAGTCACAACACTGCACATGTAGTCTATGGAATATTTTTCATGGGAGGCTTTCAGGGAACTAACCCACTAATTAAGAGTGTATCATTTTCCAATGGAACACAGTAATCCTGAACCCGTGCACTGTTAGCTGACCCTTTGCAAATTTCAACAAATGGTTTCCAGGCTTCATAAATTGTTGTCTAGCAACACAATTAACGCTCTAGTCCTTGAGTAAATATCAGTGGTACTTTCAATCTTTTGCAGGCGCACCCTTTGCATAACAATTTGTCTTTAACAGCTTCTCTGTGCATCACTGCGAATGAAACTGTAGCTCTTTTAATGGTCACAGCATTAAGTGGAGGACATCTGGGTAAACAGACAACGCAAACCTTTCTGCTATTCTGAACAATCCCACTGTCAAGACATCGTGCTCCTGTCTTCCTAGACTGCTTTTTTTATTTTATTTGAAAAACAACCTTGACCAAAAACCTAAAAAAACAACAACAGCCATACATTTCACATCCCAGAGTAACAAGACAACAGAATTCATTCAAATCAATATATTTATTTAAAAATATTACATAGAAAATATACAAATCTAATTTACTATGTAGCATTTCTTTAATCAGAATCGATTAAAACCCATTGACTTGTTTGTTATGGCCACTATTTGATCACATTCATGTTTTAGATAATTATCTATAATTCTCTATCATAACATATTTTCACTTTTTGTTTTTGGATTTGTCCTTTTCAGCCGTTTTAAACATAAAACCTCCATCTTGTGAGCGAGTGATGTCAATGTTTCAGGACACAACATAAAGCTGCACCATATTTCGAATGCAAAAGATCTTAAGTTAGCACTAATAAAAAGGTTCCCATATAAGATGACATGATTTCTCAAGCCAAAGCCTTTGGCACAATTAGCATAAATAAGATCTCAAGAGTGTTCTCAAGGCAAACTCGAACAACATACACATATCATTTTAGTTCCTTGAATAACTGTGTTTTCCATGTTTGTCAGAAAAAAGAAAAAAGAACCTACACTACTTGTGTAGTGTGTACAGACTGTGTAAATAATCCAGTCTTTTCAATGACAAGGACAAATGAGGCAATTTGTGGCAATTAGATAAATTCACCTTTGAACAGCAAGTGCTGCTGGTACTCAAGGTTTATTGGAGAATTTATCAGCCATTATAAGGCTTCGAATTCATCTATTCTCTGCTTGGTGTTGCCCATGCGGATCTGACGCAGCGTCTTGTACTTGTCCCTCCCGGCTTGTACATTTTCACTGTGCAGAATGTCGTTCTTAGTCTTCTTTGAGTCATCTCGCGCCTCTGCCAGCTCAGAGCTCAGGGCCTAAAAGCAATTTAAGATACAATTAGTCACAATGTATGTCCCAAATGGGACAACTGAAATAAAAAATTGAGATATGTGACCTGAAAGTGTTGATTTGAGATCAGTCCACTGAACGAGTTATGTTGTTCATTAATGAATCAAATGAATGTGGAGTGTTGTTCATATACACACTGTGCCAATAAAGCATGTCTCTTAACAAATAAGGGTGGAAATTTTAAACAAAATGTAAATCATTGAGAAAAAAAACACTCAGCTTTCTGAACAAATCTGACTTTATTTTATTTTATTTTTTTATTTATTTTTAGTCGCTGATTTGAGTCACTGAGAACGAAAGGATAATAATGAGTCCTGAAAGACTAATAATGAACGAATCTATGTTTTTGAAGGAACCCCCTCCCCCCCACCCCCCAAAAAAACTAAAATGCTAAAATGACTCATAATGCTAAAAAAAGAAAAAAAATCTTACTGTTTACCACCTACGTGATTAACAATGTAGCCTACAGAAATATAACTAATCTGAACGAATCAGTTTTCAGGTTTTCAAAAAACAACAACAAAAAAAATCTAATATCCTGAATGAATGATATAATGACTCAATCTTCAGGAAACTAATTCACTGGATGCCATCCTCTGGTGTAAAAATGTAAACTCTCTTGAATGGTTTCTGAATGAATCAGTGAATGAATCTGTTTTTAGTTTTTCAAAAGATTTAACGAATCACTGAGATGAATCAAAATTTAACTGTGAATTAACTTAAAAAGGATCAAATCATGAACACTTCTGTTTTTAAATGAATCTCCTGAATGAATGGAATTACTCAAACTCCTAAAAAAAATTAAATATAACATAACCTCTAGAAATAGTTACTGAACAAATCAGTGAACCAATCTGGATCTGTTTTTAGGTGTTCAAAAGATTCAGTGAATCACAGAGATGAATCAAAATCCCCAATACAAGTGTTATGTCTGTAACTCAAAATAAGATAAGACCAGTTTTAACTCCGAACGTCTCTCTGTGTTGAACAAATCTCTTGAATGAATTCTAAAATAAATCATAATCCTCAAAATCTGCAGAACCTCCAGAAGTATTTACTGAACGAATCAGTGAATGAACCTGGGCCGGGTTTCCCGATAACAATGTATCTTAGCTCTTAAGAGCGTTTTCTACGTGCAAACTTACGAACGCTCGCAGCAATTCCACGAGCGTTTCCCAAAAATGCACTTAACATGAACGCGCGAGAACGCGCTCTACGTGCTACTTACGAGTCGCTGTCTATTCGCGAAGTGCTGAAATTTAACCTTATATGGAATAGTATTCTGAACGTTTAACCTAATAATTGTCATCTGTTTTGGATTACCAATCAAGACAATCAAGTCTATATAAAGCACCTACATACAGGCGGAGACACTGACAAAGTGGCTGAACAAAAAAAAAAAAACAAGAAAAGATACCTTTCAAAAGGATGAAATTAATGTCCTCTTAGAGGAGATAGAGAAAAACAAAGATGTGATTTTACCAGATTTAAAGGACACCATACTAATAAAGAAAAACAAAACATCTGGGAGGACATTGCTACCAAACTAACTGCAACCAGGGGTGTTCAAAGGTCAGGGAAGGAGGTCCGCAAGAAGTGGCAGGATTTTGCAAGCCTGGCAAAAAGGAAGAGGGCACTGCAGAGGACTGCAATTAAAAAAACAGGTGGTGGGACCAATGAGTCCCCCCTTCTTACAGCCGAGGAAGAAAAGGAATTGTCAATACTTGGCACAAGTGCTTCAGATGGAATTAGTGGTGGTAATGACATCCATGGAGGAGTAGGGATAACTCAACCTGAGCCTGGGCCTGAGCCTGAACCTGAGTCAGGTCCTTCATGCTCAGAGGAACCATCAGTTTCATCGTGAGTTTTGCAAGGCCCTCAATTTCTGTACCAATTATCTTGCCAGAAGACACAGGTAATGTGATTTATTGTTTCAGTAATTTGTGCAATGTGAAATGTTTTCTATATGTAGTTATGACTCATCTCACTGTACAATGTATTTTGCAGGTTGTGGGGAACTGAATAACCCAAATTAATAAAACTATGCAATGTTTTTTATTAATAAAGCTATATGCAGTGTTTTTGATGTCCATGTGTTTGTTGAACCATGCACACGAGGCCTAAGACCACATGAAATAATATAATAATTGTTATGAGTTCTTCCAAATGTTTCTGAAGTAAATGGCTAATGGTTGATGATTATTTTCAGACATAAGCATTTAAGTTTCAATATTATTAATATAAAGTCTATATATTTGGCGTGACAGATAACACAAATATATATACAGTACTTCATCTAGCCAATACATTTCTACAGGTATAAACAAAAAAATCAACAACATTTTTTACCAGTACTGTTCTATGTATACATTTTTATAATAAGCACAACTTTTCATAGGATAGATTAAAGGAATATAATATGTAATCTATACAGTTTCTAAGCATGCCACACCTTCACTTTCTTCAAGGTAGGGCCTAATGTCATTACTGAAATTGATGATAGGCAGTGGGATATGTGAACATTATCACAGCCTGATGACCTTCACATGGTTTCTTCAATTAAGCTAGGATTAGTATAGAGTTTACACCTCACTAGACTTGCAGAGGAAATCATGGCTGCACAACAGCGTGTTCTTCAATTGAGGGTCAGAGAAAGACAGAGACGACCACGAAGTAGACTGGTGACTTTAAATGCCTTCATCAGACAGCATCAAAACCCCTTGGATATCCTTGATGACATGGCTATAATAAGGCAATACCGTCTGCCAAGAGGACAAATAGCCCAATTGCTAAATAGCATTGGACCTCAGCTGATGCGTGCCACCAGGAGAAATTTTGCCTTGTCCCCTGAAATCCAACTCCTATCAGCCTTGAGATTTTATGCAACAGCCAGTTTTCTCCAGGTACTTGGTGATGGGCTTGGACTAAGTAAGGCATCAGTTTCAAGAGCTGTTCAAGCGGTCACCAATGCATTACTTCCACTTGCTGTGGAACACATTCAATTTCCAGCATCAAGACAGGACATCACAGAAATACAACAGTATTTTTTAACACATCATCACATCCCACAGGTCATTGGAGTGATCGATGGTACCTTGATCCCGATCCTTACACCATCTGTGGATGGCCATGTATATATATATATGCCGCAAAGGCTATGCAGCTATCAACTGTCAAGTGATTTGTGACCATAAGGGTTTGATTACAGACATTGTGGCAAGGTGGCCCGGAAGCACACACGACTCCTTCATGTTCACCAATTCATCTGTTGGTCAGGAGGCACAAAATTTACAGGGACAGTGGAGGCTGCTTGGGGACAGTGGTTACCCACTGAGGCCATATCTCTTCACGCCTGTGGCTAATCCTATGAATAACAGGGAGACAAATTTCAACGAGGCACACCGTGTTGCATGTAGTATTGTGGAACGCACAATAGGGATGGTGGAAGATGCGCTTTCGGGCAATTCACCAGTCCAGCGGTGGTCTTTTGTTTGCTCCACAAAACTGCTGTGCAGTAATAATAGTAACAGCTATGCTGCACAACATTGCAGTGCAGATGAGAGTGCCCTTACTTAACAGGGAGGAAGATGAAGAGGTGGAGGAGGAGGAGGATGTGGAGGACGAAGATGGCATGGGACCACATGGCCAACCAAGAAATGCCCAATACATGGCTGGTTTTCGTGCACGTCAGCAAGTCATTGACAGATTTTTTTTTAATTCATTCCTATTTTGCCCTGTCTTTGAAGCAAATTTCCCACATTACTTCTTTTATGATTTTTTTGTTCATTCCTTTAATTTAGATGTGTTTTTTTATCTTGTTTTCCCCTTTTTATTTATTTCATTTATAAATTCATGTAAACAAAAAACGAGTACAATAAAGTGTACAATAAAGTTCAATCAAAATATTATTATATTACTCGCGTTGCAGTGTGTTAAATCTAGATAAAAGTGTAATCTGCCGGTTGTCCTGCAGGTGTCCTCATAAATCTGTCTTCTTACGATGCACTTGGGGATGTACGATTACTCCAGAGCACTCGTAGATCTACGAAGATTTTCAAGTGCTACTTAAGCTACGATGCTTTTGGGAAACAGACCATAATATTAAGATCAAACGTATGATCGTTTTTACGATCAACTTAGGCTTACGATGCTTTTGGGAAACGCAGCCCTGGATGTGTTTAAGTTGTTTTTCAGAATTCGGTGTATTGGAATGCATCACAATCCTTGCTACTAATCCGTATTCATGCTTAAAAAAATGTGACGGGCATGTTACCTTGAGCTGATTCTGCACACGCTCGTTCTTCTCTGCCTCTGTGAGGCGCTCCTCTTCGTTGCGGTGGTCCTCGATGCCCTCCACCTGCAGCTCAGCACTGTAGGTGCTGTTGTTCTCCTCCTGATCATCATGATCGTTCTCCAGGGGTTCCTCCATCACGGCCCGGGCCATGGGCGCAGCCATGGGGGCAGCAACCACAGGAGACGACATAACATGCTGCAACTCCTCACGGGTCTTTTCCAAATCGCCCTGTACCTCTTTAGCCTGAGAAAATTGAAGAGGTCCATTAGAAGCCAAAAAAATATATCTATATTTTCCCCTTTTATGAATAGATACATTAAAAAATCTTCATTAACCTAGTAGTGTATACTGTTCGAAACTCACCCTGTTCTGCCATTCATTGGCTTCTTCTTCCTTGACTCTCCTGGCTTCCTCCAGCAAGGCAATCTTTGCAGTGTATTCTGCCAGGTCTGCTGCCTATGTAATAAGTAAATTAAGCTTCAGTTCACTATAAATAAAAGAGCTTCCACATTACATTACACAATTCATCACAATATATGCAGAGTGTGACTGTTTAAGGTGTGTTCTGTGTGTGTGAAGGTGTCTCCCGCTCACCAGCTGCTCCTGAGTTTTCATCTGGTCCTCAGCTTGCCTGGCCAACTCTTCTTTAGCCATCAGCGCCGCCTGTCTCTCAGCCTCCAGGCGTGCCGCCTCCTCCTCCACCCGCCGCCTCTCTTCCTCCAGTATCCGGGCCCTCTCAAACTGCTCTCTCAGATCTGAACAATACACAAAATCAACCGTAAGGGGGCAGCAGTCATTCAATTACACAACATCGTTTATTGCAAGCATGCTCTAGTGCAGTGGTTCCCAACCTTTTTCAGCTCGCGGCCCACACAACCAAACACGTATGTTTGCGCGGCCCACTTCAAAAAAATTAACTGACCCCGCTATTGTTGGGTTAATAACTTAGTACTCAGAAGCTAGATTGTTAACTGTATTTATTGAATGAACTAGGGCTGTGCGATTTGCACAAAAAAAAAAAAAAACTATCGGGATTTCTTTGATCAATTTTGCGATTGTGACACACACCGATATGCTTTTACAGTCATAAATGCATTCTGGATTAATTTGAAACATATTTCCAAAAGAAAACCAATTAGAGCTTTATCAAAAAGTTGTAACGTCTCTAGAACAGACATAAGTCAAAATTATCACTATAGTAAAGATGTAACAAAATGTATAGACTTATGGCAAAAAAAAAAAATTCCATGTACAGGGACTTTTTTTCTTTTTTGCCATGCATTGTTCATAGAGCTCATTAATTGTAGCGGTGCCTCAGGTGTTTGCAGTGTGTATACAGTATGTGTATGCGGTCAGCAGCGAAAGCGCATAAAAATAACGTGGAAGCACATTAAAATAATGCACGAGTGCGAATCTCTCTGTTCGCACGAAGATTCCCTTTGCTCTGTCACAAAACCAGACGTGCTTGCTCAGATACACGCTGCTCTGCGCGGAGAGAGTGTCTCTTCTCACTTAAACTGCGGACTGTGCACTCACAATTCTCTCTTTGCTCATGTGTTAGATATTAATTATTTTCGCACGTTTTTATTTCTAGCCTTTTACCGCGTGCAGTGTGAACGCTCTGATCCGTTTACATGGGCTCGGAAAAAAGGCGCATCACAGACAGTGTGTGAACCTGGAAATAGGCATATGCCCAATCTGTTCTCGCGCTAGGCGCAATGCATTCTGATTGGATCGGATAGCATACTACGGGAGGTTAGGGCCATGGAAAATCGTGCTATAAAGCGATTTAGAAATCGCGCACGCTCAAATCGTGATTTTATGACGATTTCTTTTAATCGCACAGCCCTAGAATGGACTGGAAATTAACAGAAAATAATTGGCGGCCCACCTGCCGCGGATAACAGGTTGAAAACCACTGCTCTAGTGTATGGTGGTCAATCATAGAATTCTGCAGTGAAACATTTTGCATAAAATATGCAATATAATAATCATAATGATAATTAGCATTATTACAAATCATTATTTTCAACTATTAAATATTTAAAACTAAATTGTATTAATTATATATTCACATACAATAAAATGTGCGATGTAATAATGCAATCTATGTATAATTACAAATAATAATATTCGATTTTTAAATATTTCTAAATAATAATATAACTAATATTTACCTTCAGATATATATATATATATATATATATATATATATATATATATATATATATATATATATATATATATATATATATAATATATATTAAAACCTTCAGGGTGATACAATATCGTTCCATTTTTCATTGGGATTTCAGAGTTAATTTCAAACAAGACCATTTAAGAAAATATGTATTAGTTTTTTAAACAGATCAAATATGTAGTTACAACTTACCTCTTTCAACCTTTTTGGTCTGCTCTTCAAACTGAAGAAGCTTCATCATCATCTCCTGCTTCTCTCTTTCTATCCTCTCCTTTTCTCTCTCCGTTGCCTCCCTTTTCTTTTTCTCATTTTCTAGCTGGGCTCTGGGAAGGAAACAGGTAGCAAGGCAGCAAACACATTTAATAACGTACCCTTAATGGGGGGGGGTAGAATCTTAGAGGATAATTCACAAAGTAAAAAATTAAAATAAACAAAATATTTATTTATTTAATTTATATATTTATGTATGTTTACTGACAGATAAAAGTTATAAAATTAGTGCCCTGACTTAGTGCTGGCTGGCAGCTGGTCATCGCTATATAATGACTCACTCTGGCCAATGAATATTAAGTCCTCACCTCTCCATCTGTCTCTGGTGTTTCTCCTCCCTGGCTTGAGCCTTCATCTGCTGCACCTCAATAGTATCAGGTTTCCTGCGCTGCATGTAAAGTTCATGGTTTCCCATGCACAGCTGCAGGATGCGCTTGTTAATGCGCAGACGAGATGCATAGAACACAAAGTCCTGTAAGAACAAGAGAGAGAACAGAATGTGTCATATTTCATAATGCATAAATGTCAAATATATTCCAACCAGCTTTCTTGATTAAAAAAAAAGGTCACACTTTATTTTTTAATGGAGTCACCGGATGCCCATTTTCCACAAGTTGATATGATTCTTAAGGGTCTTAATGAAATGTCTATAACATGCTTTTGATAAAAGTTCTCATTGGTAGTGTAAAACAATACCCTTTTTATGCTGTCAAAAACAGCTCTGCACAAAGCAAGCCGTTTTAGTGCATGTTTCTTTAAATGCTAATGAGCTTGGCTGACCACGCCCCTCTCTTCTGTGGGGTGACTATTTGTTCACTGAGAGACTGTTTACTGTAGTTGCGGAACTTGCTTACTAGCATGTTATTTGGAAAGGCGATTTTACATTTATGTAGATCGGGTGCGCATTCCAAAAACAAAAGTAACCCTTTGCATCTTCAGCGGCTCAGATGTCGGGAGTAAATGACGACTGCTGTGTTCGTTATTACATCCAACAACCAAACACCTCAATCACTAAAAAGCGATTCTTGTCTACCCCTGCTCCAGTATCAAAACAATGGCAGACTGTGGTGAGCTCAATCAGGGCAGGTCTAAGATAAAACACCAGTGCCAATCAACTATCGTGGGAGGGGCATCCGATGACCCCTTTAAAGTCGAATTCTTGCAAACCATTAATTATGACTTGTGTCACAATAAACATCTAGTTAAGGTATTGCATATGATTAGGGATGTTGAATATGGTCATGCAGAATATGTGCTTTATAATCACTAATAAACAGCCAATATATTAATAACAGGTATTCTAATAAGCAACTAGTAAATAGTGAAAATTAATCCCTATACTGAGGTGTTACCAAAAAAACATTATACATTTTAATACACATCTTAACAATTAAAAATATTATTTAAAATGTTTTGGAAAATAATCCTTAAGATATGTTCACTAACATGTATTAAAGGTGTTAAGAAAAAAAAAATTTGTTATTTTTTTACCGTTGATGGTTACATTACAAAAATTATCATTTAATCATTTAAATTGAACTTTTTACGAAAATGAACAAATTAAAAAAAAAGAAATGTAACCATGCAAAACCAGCATGAATACAAAGAGTTAATTTAAAAAAAACTTCACACATATATTTTAAACTTTTGTTTTTTTTTAAGATTCAGTGCTGTTATTTGCCATTGGCCCACATACAATAATTTCAGGTTTGAAAAATACATAAAATCATTCATGCAAAGACTTACGGGAGCTTTTTTGTCAATGGGTTTGATTATGAACTTCTTGTCATTGAATGAGATGTTCCTTATTTCACTCCAAGGAAATCCAATTTTCGGAGTCAACCTGAGTAATAAAGAACAGCCGAAATGTATTTCATGCATCTGACAGTTTTGTCACTTTTTTACTGTAATTGTCAAAAAACATCACAAAAATCACAGACTTTTTGGTCCATTAGTCCTTAGGTGCAATGACCTCCCAATAGTAAGCACTATGTGTTCGTGTTGATTTGTTTGGCTTGATGGGGGTTTGGAGGTCATTAACCCCACAGTCATGACAGCTGACCCTAATATCCCCAACTAGCCTGACACTGTTTCTAAACAATCAGGCCTGGCTCACAAAAAGTGCTTACCTGTCATCTTTTCCATAGATGTTAAGTCCCAAAGCATCTACGCCTAACCACAGGTCTGTTCCTTTCTTGTTCTTGATGTCGAAATAGTTGACGCCATACATTTCCAAATCCTGTGAGATCTTTAGATACTCCAGCACGGCATCTTCCCTGGTGGCACAAAATTCAAAGAAATTATAAGCTTGTGTAACGACATGAAGACGAGCTGAATGGAGAGTATACAAGTCCAACTCACTTGAGAATGCCTCTGTGCTCCTCGTGCCAAATCTGGATCCTCTCCTCCCATTGCTCTTTAGAGAGTTTGTGCTGGTCTAGCACTCTAAAAACACAGAACATCAAATCAACACACCTTCCGTTTTGAAAATTAACCATAGTTTTACTGCAAGTAAACAGTGGTAACCATAAATTAACCACAGGTTTGCTACACTAACCATAGTTTAACCATGGTATTTGTAGTAAAACTGTGTTTATACAAATGGTAATCAATCCACCAAAAACCATTGTTACTACTTTTACGATAATAAAATCATGATTAGTTTTCATGTGAGTTGTGATAGACTGACTAAAATGTAGTGACCATATTACATAAATATATTAGAGGGCTAAAATATTATATGAATTATGTCACATAATAATAGATAGATCCAAGATGGCGCCGCAGATGGCTGCTTCAGTGCTTGGCTCTCCAGTGTTTGTACTGTTTTTGTTCGTTTTTCCTGTTTTTTGTTTAACAAACACGATCAGTTTCACCAGGGATGAACTGCTGAACATTCGGCAGAACACACCACATGATATTTTTCCGGATTTCTATTATACAGACGTTTTACTGAACATTGTTATCGGAGGAGCAGCGGCGCTGATCAAGCGCTTCAGGACGCGCAGACGGGGAAAGCGAGCGGGAGCGCTCGTCAGACTCAGGAATCGCGGATTTCGAACGCCGTTGCCTAGCATCCATCTCGCAAATCTCCGCTCTCTACCCAACAAAACGGACGAACTCCTTCTGCTCTCTCGGACAAATAAGGATTTCTCTCACTCTGCTGCTCTGTGTTTCACGGAAACCTGGCTGAATGACGCCATACCGGACAGCGCACTCCATCTGCCGGGCTTTCAGCTGTTCAGAGCGGACCGCGAAGCAGAATCAACGGGGAAATCGCGCGGCGGCGGTACATGCTTTTACATCAATGAACGGTGGTGTACAGATGTAACTGTATTAAAGAAGATGTGCTGTCCTGATCTAGAAACGCAGTTTATCAACTGCAAGCCGTTCTATTCGCTGCGGGAGTTTCACTCGTTCATTCTGGTTAGTGTTTACATTCCACCTCAAGCGCATGTGAGCTCAGCTTTACAGAAACTCGCTGATCAGATCACAGACACAGAACAACAACACCCGGACTCTGTTTTAATCATTCTTGGGGACTTTAATAAAGCCAATCTCTCCCGTGAACTGCCAAAATACAGACAGCATGTTACCTGTCCCACCAGAGACAGTAATATACTGGATCACTGTTACACCACAATAAAGGATGCATATCACTCTGTTCCACGAGCAGCTTTGGGACGTTCTGATCACTGTCTGGTTCATCTTATACCGACCTACAAGCAGAAACTTAAATCTGCTAAACCTGTAGTAAAGACTGTGAAGAGATGGACCAGCGAAACAGAGCAGGATTTACAATCTTGTTTTGACATCACAGACTGGAGCGTTTTTGAAGCTGCTACCACCGATCTGGACGAACTCACAGAGACCGTAACATCCTATATTAGTTTCTGTGAGGATATATGCATTCCTACCAGGACTTATGTAACATTCAACAATGATAAGCCATGGTTTACAGTAAAACTCAGACACCTTCGTCAGGCCAAAGAGGATGCCTACAGAAATGGGGACAGGGTCTTGTACAATCAGGCCAGGAACACACTGAACAAAGAGATTAGAGCGGCTAAAAAGACCTACGCTAAAAAGTTGGAAGACCAGTTTACTTCCAACGACTCTACTTCAGTTTGGAGAGGACTGAGAGCCATCACAAACTACAAGACACCATCCCCTTGCACTGAGGCTAATCAACGACTTGCTAACGACCTGAATGAGTTTTATTGTAGATTTGAAACCCCCAACACCCACTCTGACCATCTCCCTACACAACCATTAACACCTCCTGCAATCCCCCTCTCCATACCTCCTGCTCTTCAAATCTGTGAAGATGATGTGCGCCAGGTCTTCAAGAAAAACAAAAGAAGAAAAGCACCAGGCCCAGATGGCGTTACACCAGCCTGTCTGAAAACCTGTGCTGACCAGCTGGCCCCCATCTTTTCACAGATCTTCAACAGATCTCTGGAGTTGTGTGAAGTGCCTTCCTGCTTCAAACGCTCAACCATAATCCCCATTCCAAAGAAACCCAAGATAACAGGACTTAACGACTACAGACCTGTGGCTCTAACGTCTGTCGTCATGAAGTCGTTTGAAAAACTGGTTCTGGCTTATCTGAAGGACATCACTGGACCCTTACTGGACCCCCTGCAGTTTGCGTACCGAGCAAACAGGTCCGTGGATGATGCAATCAACATGGCATTGCACTTCATCCTGCAACATCTGGACAAAACAGGGACTTATGTGAGGATCCTGTTTGTGGACTTTAGTTCGGCTTTCAACACCATCATCCCAACAACCCTCCAGACCAAACTGACCCAGCTCTCTGTTCCTAGCTCTATCTGTCACTGGATCACCAGCTTTCTGACAGATAGGCAACAGTTAGTGAGACTGGGGAAATTCATGTCAAACAGCTGCTCCACCAACACTGGTGCCCCTCAGGGATGTGTTCTCTCCCCTCTGCTCTTCTCCCTGTACACCAACGACTGCACCTCTAAAGACCCCTCTGTCAAGCTCCTGAAGTTTGCAGACGACACTACAGTCATCGGCCTCATCCAGGACGGTGACGAGTCTGCTTACAGACAGGAGGTTGAGCAGCTGGCTGTCTGGTGCAGTCTTAACAACCTGGAGCTGAACACGCTCAAAACAGTGGAGATGACTGTGGACTTTAGGAGAAACCCCCCTGCACTTTCCCCACTCACCATCATGAACAGCACTGTGACTGCAGTGGAGTCATTCAGATTCCTGGGAACCACGATCTCTCAGGACCTGAAGTGGGACAATCACATTGGCTCCATTGTGAAAAAAGCCCAACAAAGGTTGTACTTCCTTCGCCAGCTGAGGAAGTTTAACCTGCCACAGGAGCTGCTGAAACAGTTCTACTCAGCCGTCATTGAGTCAGTCCTGTGTACTTCAATTACTGTCTGGTTTGGTTCAGCTACAAAATCAGATATCAGAAGACTACAGAGAACTGTTCGGACTGCTGAAAGGATTATTGGTGCTCCCCTGCCCACCCTCCAAGAACTGTACACATCCAGAGTGAGGAAAAGGACTCAGAAAATCACTCTGGATCCCTCACATCCAAGTCACCCCATCTTTGAACTTTTGCCATCTGGCCGGCGCCTCAGAGCCGCAAATACAAGAACAGCGAGGCACAAGAATAGTTTCTTCCCCCAGGCAATCTACCTCATGAACAGTTAAATGTTTCCCACTTAAACTTATGCAAAAATGTGCAATATCCTTATATTTATTTGTTACCCCTCCATCCTAGAACATTCCTGCATCTCACTCAATCCTATTCCATTATCATTTATAGCACAATTGTTTATACACTTATTTATTTGCCAATTTGTAAATCTCCTGTAAAGGAATTTTTTTTTTTTTGTTTTTTTTTTTTCTTTTCTGTGTGGTGTTGTCTCTGTTTACTGGAAGCTTATGTCACTAAAACAAATTCCTTGTATGCGCAAGCATACTTGGCAATAAAGCTCTTTCTGATTCTGATTCTGATTCTGATTCTGATTCTGACTAAAATGTAGTGACCATATTACATAAATATATTAGAGGGCTAAAATATTATATGAATTATGTCACATAATAAAAAACTGCACAAATTTTTTCATTAATAAGTTACAAAAACATATTTGTTTCTATTTTTGTCTTCTAACAATATATGTATATGTAAAAGGTTTTTTTTTCTATTTAGGGTCCTCAGGGTCTCAGTTTTCTTTATCAATAATTGAAAGTGGTCAAAACATACCAATGCATTAGCAAATTCTTTGTAGATTTGATAAGATTATTATATTCTAAAAAATATATATATATATAAATATATATATATATATATATATATATATATGTATATGCTTACTGTTGGTGCTACCTCTAACAATCTAAAAATATATTTTTAGATATGTTTGAAAGACCTTTATTCAGCTTTATTATTCATTAACATAAACACAAACCTATTAAACAAACTAAATTAAACACTTAAAATACATAAAGTTGCAAGTTTAACAAGCATATTTTTTTATTTATTTAAAAAAAATATTTATTAAAAAAAAGATAATAAAAAAAAAAAATATATATATATATATATATATATATATATAAAAAATTGTTTTATCTTTTTTTAAATAAATAATCTTTATAATCTAATCTATATATAGCAACAATAGTAAAGTGCTTTCAAAAAAAAATCTGAATAAAGTATTTTATTGTAACAAGTTACCATTAAATCTTGTAAAATTATGTTCAATTCTGATCATTTTGTTTGAGTCAGGTTTGGTCATTTGTAATGGAAATATGTTTAGCCAACTTGATTTTTATCTGTGCTGATTTAAAAATATGCATTTTCTTTTTTTTGATAAAAGGTTTAAATTCTTCTTTACTTAGTAACCTATTTAAGCGTGGGGTGCTCAATTATATTCCTAGATCTTCAGTAGACATTCCAGCAAAGATCAGCACCAACCCAATCAAATACATCTAGCCCAGCTAATTGAGATCTTCAAGACCACTTGATAATTACAAACAGGTGTGTTGGAGCAGGGCTGGAACTGAACTCTATAGGAAAGTAGAACTCCAGGAACTTGAAGAAGCACCTCTTATGTGAGTCATTTCAAAAAGGCACTGAATGAATGTTTTTAGAGCAGCTTCCCCACTCACCTCTGAGGCAGAAGCCGCTCGGCTGCTAGGTATCCAGGTTTGTGGGTTTCTGGTGTGTGGTCTCCAAACTTGGCCTGAACAGAATATGAAGCCAGCAGAACGGCTGTCTCTGGAGGGCAGTAGATCTCATCGCTCAAGATGCCTTCCTTCACTTGCAGGAAGAAAAGCTTTTTTGTGATGTCCTGAATCAGCTCCTCAGCCACATCTTCAGGGTAGTACTTGGCCCGAAACTTAAACTGCAGAGGGTTCTCTTGCTTCACCTCTTGAGAAGACACCTATGAATTCATAACGAAGAATTAATCTAGGGCTGTGGTGCACAAAACTTCAGTGAATTCAAAACTGGCAATGAAAATAATTTGAGATGGTAGGTAGAAATTCTGTTTTCGTAACTTTTAGGTTCCCCCAAGAAACTTTGTGTTTGCTCACCAAAGCATTCAAATACAAATTTCCCCCCCATCTGATTATAACATGAACATTTTGTGATATGGAGTATTAATATACAAAATCAATGACTATATGGCAATGCTCAGTACTATGTTTATTTAGATACTATGATACAATGCAGATATTTTAGTCTCAAAACATGATATGTATTACTATATGATGATTCAGTTACAATAAAATATGAGTGAAGAGTGAATTGTAATTAATAATTTAAAGGCAAACCATTTGAAGTTTTAGTGCCCCAACTGCATTACAAGCAGCAATCATAATCTTTTGAAATGTGTCTGAAATGTTCCTGTGCTGTTTCTATGGTATTTTGGATGGTTGCTAGGGTGGTTAAATACTGACTCAGGTCAAAAAAGCCCACTCCCACATTAATGATCTTTTAGTCTGTAGATATGGTTTGGATGCCAGTAACTCTTTGGGATCCTTTTGTCTATTCTTTAGTCACAAATGCAAGCGATATCAATTCCCTCATTAAGCTACATAATGTATGGTATCATTCATGTCAAATGGGGCAAGCAAGTTAAGCACCAAAGTTTAATACTTAATAATATTTGTGATAATAATAGTGATGCTTGGTCACCTTACAAGCGCTACTAATAAAATGCTTATATGTGTGTCATGTATTATATTAGAAAATTGTTAGAATAATGAAATTAAGGCTTTACCACTTTAGAATTGCCTGTGCATATCATTATTGTTAACACATTATTAACGTGTTATTAACATATTATTAACGTTAATCCAAGCATTGTTAATATTAAGCATTAATTCTTGTCTAACAATATAGTACAGGATATTTTCAAGTATATAGCTATATATTCTGTACAAAATCAAGAATACCTTTTTTTCCAGTTTCAGCCATGTCAGGAAGCCTTTGGTGTCTGTGTATTGCAGGCCAAAATACCAGATCTCACGTAAACCCACCGTCTTCACCACCTGAATGCATCAACACAGAGGATAAAAATCACCCAGTTATATGCATGCTAAATGTATGAGTGTAAACTGTGATATCGACTATAGCGTACATTGAAAACATATAGCTTATCACCTCAAGCTATCACCTCAGCACTTGATAAGCATGACGTTAGCTCAAACGACGGGAGTCTCTAGTCTTAGTAGATTAGAAAAGGAACTCTACGCTAAAAGTTCATGCTATCAACAGGGAGGGAAAATACCACCCATCCAGACCTTTTATCAGTTAGGTGTGTGCAAATAAGCAGAGATGGTGTCCTCCACCTTGTATTTCCTGTCATACCATGAGCCTCACCAATCACCATATAACAATGTAGTTTAGCATTACTTATCTCAACAGTATTTGACAAATGATTTACACCCAGTGACTATGAGCATGGATTCGGGTGTGACTTAGGTAAGAAAAATGCTTTTGCAATTAGTTACAAAGTTTCGTTACAAAAAAAGAGAGTTGTTTTCCAAAGAGATACAAGTTGCAACAAGTTGATGAGTCATAGTGATAGAACAAAAGTAGTGCATTTAGATTGCATAGTAGTGCAGAGTAGTAAAAATAGTATGCAATTACTATGCTTATACAAGTGCATATCGCTTGTTAGGAGTTTTTCATAGTTTGGTGAGAATCAACCCTTTACTACCCCTAAACCTACCCTTAACCCATTTCTTGTAATATTAAGTACTTTCCAGGGTAAGTACACTGTAAGTATATGTACTGTAAAATAACATTAACAGTTTCTTCCAATAAACATCGTAATAAGAAATGTTCAAATAATGTTCCACAAAAGCCTGCTGCATCATATTTGAAACTCACATGGTTGTTTTCTAAAAAATACTGTATGGATAATCAAGTAAATATAAAGTTGCTTCAGTCCAGTAAGTGTTCATTTTGAAATATTGCTAAAAGTAATTCTAGTTTTTCCTACATTTCAGTCACACTTTATTTTAAGGTTCAATTCTCGCCATTAACAAACCATTTGCTATGACCTTAGTTAACTCCAAACTTGCTGCTTATTTATAGTTAGTAAGGTAGTTAAGTTAAGTTAAGTTAAGTTAAGTTAAGTTAAGTTAAGTTAAGTTAAGTTAAGTTAGGTTAGGTTAGGTTAGGTTAGGTTAGGTTAAGTTAGGTTAAGTTAGGTTAGGTTAGGTTAAGGTAAGGTAAGGTAAGGTTAGGTTAAGTTAAGGTTAAGTTAAGGTTAGGTTAAGTTAAGTTAAGTTAAGTTAAGTTAAGTTAAGTTAAGTTAAGTTAAGTTTAGGTTAGGTTAAGTTAAGGTATTGGGTAGGAATAGGAATGTAGAATATGGTCATGCAGAATATGTACTTTAGCCAATATGTGAATAATAAGCATGTTAATAAGCAACTAAATAGTAGTTAGAATTGGTCCCTATACTAAAGTGTTCCCAAGATTTCACAACAAAAAGACACTTTTGACACCTTTGAAGTGAATTCTTGATCATAGTGATAATTTAGAGGCCTTATTTCTATATGATATCTACTGTATATGATACTATCAAATATGATGCAGTAAGCTGTATGGGGTTAAAAAAAACACATAAGACAGGTGAATCTTCACATTCCATTTATTAGCTTTAATAAACAATCAGGAGGATTTCAGGAGCATTTGACCATTGCTCACCTGCTCAAACAGCTGTTTGCCCGTTGTAACCGACTGGATTGCAAATTCCAGCTCGGCATCCATTGTGGTGACACGAACATTGATCTGCAGAGAACGAACAAAAATTAGTATTTTTAATGTCACTGAATCATGTATTGGAGTCAATTACAGCAAAAAATGTGTTGGTATTTGTACAGAAATATAACATATACTGTACAATTACAGCAGATTAAAAGATTTGTTGGCCAAAAATTGTTCAATATTTCACACACTAAACACCTTAATTACATTAATCAGTTCAAGTCATGTCAGTTTTTTAATATCACAGCGGTTGGAGCTATCATAGGCATGTTAACTATAATCATGGAATCTTATGTTACCTAAATGTCATTCCATTCTACGAAGCCACTATAGCAATAAAGTCTTATAACAGCTCTGCATTATGTAACATCCTCCACGTGACTGACAACAACGAAGATGATTTCAACAGATTCACCGGACATTCACAGGTGTGACATTATTAATCCATGTTAACGTAACATTTTTGATAATCTAAGAGGTTTAGGTTTAGATTCTGTACAAAGAAACAAACGAAATGTACTTTTGCAAACACTCTTGTACTTAAAGGAATAGAAAGCTAGAATCCGGTGTCTAGAGGAGATTCCATTAAATCTAAGGTAAAAAATCTCTTCAAATTCACGCTTCAGTCCAGCACACTTTACACAAGCTTTCATAACAACCCAGTGAACCTTGACAGAGCCTTACAAGCATTGTCAAAGTTGCACAACCTTCATGTGAACTTACTCTAGAGCTGTAAAGATAAACCTTTCAAACTTGTGCAACAAACGTTAATTTCAGTAAGCAAGACCCATTGACATTTCAGTTCAACGCTTTGTTCCTGTTACTCGCAAATCTTAAACAAATGAGCTTCATATATCCAGGATTAGCACATTTAGTGGCTCTAATCATGAGAAGAGTGACAACTGATATAATACTCACACTGCAATAACTGTTACACCCTGGTGTTAGTATTTGACCACATCAGCAAGTTAATGATCTGCATGTTTAGAGCAGAATCGGTCACCCACTGTAGAACTTTTGGCACCTGCTGCTGACAATACAAAGTTGCAACAATTTTCACTAATTTAAATTCTATTCATATCTGCGAGCAACCATTAATGGTACACTTTAGAAAATATTTTTAATTGAAATAAAAAATAAAAAAATAAATTGTGTGATGAAATATAGATAAAGGCTATATGAAATGTGTTGATTACCTTGGATAGGGCTTAGTTTTTAATATACACTATACTGGTTAAAGGTTTGGGGTCTGTCATTTTTATTTGATTGATGCTTTTGAAAGTCTATTATGCTCACAAAGTCTGCATTTATTTTAAAATAAATTAACTTTAAAAATATATAATTTACAGTTATTTAAACTAACTGATTTATTTTATATAATATTTTAAAATGCAATGTATTCCTGTGGTGGCAATGGTTAATTTTTTGAACAGCCATTACTTCAATCTTCAAATGATTCTTCACAAATTCTAATATGCTGATTTTCTACTCAAAAAGTATTGTTATAGTCAAAATAGTTGTGCTTCTGAAAATTTTTGTGAAAATTGTATAATGCCAGTGACATTATAAATGTCTTTACTATTACAGTTTATCAATTGAATGCATTCTTGATGAATAAAAGTAACCTATTCATTCTTTCGAAAAACAAATCTTACTGACCCAAATTCTTCTGATTATTTTGATTGATTTTTTATGATTTGATTATCTTTTATTTTATCCCACTTAAAATTACAATTCATTACATTTTACAGCAACAATTTAATTTAATTCTGAATTACCACTGCAATTATGGTGAAAATCTATTACATTTAAAAGAAAACACATGTACTTTCACTGCAAAATTGAAATATGTTTTAATTAAGTAATATGATTCACCCTGTAGCTTATACTGGAAACCAATAAACTGGCGAATTTGTCCACTTAGATTCTCAACCTCATATTTAGTTAGTAATCATGTTTAAAGATGTTAATACAAATTACAATAAAATAGAAAGTACAAGGTCTCCAGTCTTCTGAGTATCTGACATAATGTTAATGAACCTTTATCAGCAAGCCCTTAGATAAAGCACAATAGGCTTGCAACTCTGTCAAAAGTGTTTAAATCACTGCTGCCACTATGGGATCTCTATGATATGAGCACAATACGTGGATTAACACACACTTTCAAAAATCGTTTGGGTCTTGTCAGTAAGAGGCAAACAAGCTGCTTATTATTGGC
Organism: Carassius carassius; assembly: GCF_963082965.1. Taxonomy (NCBI): domain Eukaryota; kingdom Metazoa; phylum Chordata; class Actinopteri; order Cypriniformes; family Cyprinidae; genus Carassius; species Carassius carassius. Next base: position 21,632,532 of record NC_081786.1, read on the forward strand.
ATTTTTAGAGAAAATAAGGATTAATCCCAATGCCAGCATGGCAGATATAATCTATAATCTTCAAAGCTTGTCCTCTCGGTTGGATTTGTCCTAACAATGGAGCTGACTGCGTGGGTCTTGCTGTTTAATCCAGCAGTCACCATCTCCATGAGCAACCATCTGAGCTGCAAATTTATCTAACAGGAAGAAAGACCCGAAACGTCATAACACAGCGTGACGGCTAAACCTTGCATGTCTCATTTGCCTGATAGGTACAGGCTCACAAGCCGGTGCTAACTCACTCTCCTCAAATCACAGATAAGTGTTTGTGCTCAAGTACTTCTTCACAGGCTTAAAGAAGCTTTAGGTCTATATCAGATTTAATACATCTATTTGGGTAATTCACAAATGCAAATAGACAAGAACTTTCTGGTTAAAATATATATGTTTGTATAACTGAAAAAAAAATTGTTATGGTCACAATTTCTTTTAAACTTTTAACCACATCACGGTTTCTTTTAATGGCTTTGCAGTGTCACATTCATTTTAAAAAGTACAAATATCCCATCCCCCAATTTATGAGTTCATGAAAGCTGCACTTACACTCATTTCAATAAAAATGAGGTTTAAAGTATGTTAGGGATCAGATTTGTGTTTTTTTTTTTTTTTTTTTTTTTTTTTTTTTTTTACATATTTCAATATATACATTTTGGAGGACGACTTTAAATGGACTACAACAATTGCAATGTTTGATAATAGACCATCTTTTATTTGATTTTAACAATTTAATTCAATTATAATGTGCTATTCATCCATTGGGACTACCTCAGGAATGCTATATTTCCATATTTCTCTCGGACACTTATTGATAAGGGTGCTAATTACATAATAAACATAATAAATACAACAATGGTTGCAATATTATAAAATATTTGTACACTGTAAAAAAAATATGTAAAAATAGGGCACAATATAATGCATTTATATTATTTATTTTTTTAATTGCATCAATTTCTGTAAAATAACCGGATAAAGTATTGGCAGAAAAGTAAAAAAAAATTCCCTTTTTTTATTTCAACATTGCACAATAAGATATCGTAAATATTTACAAATAAGGAAACAAAAAAACATTTTTGAATAAGCTGGTTTACCAGCTTTATCTCTCTTGAATGTTAAGGGCAATAATTAGAGTGACGTTACATCCTGGTATTCAAATAGTCAAAGTCAAAAGTATGTTCACAGCAGAACAATCTCCATCGAGCTAATCTTTTACTTTTGCGGCATTCTGCGCACATGAGAGCAGCATAAATTCATCCTCATTGTCTAAGTCTAGTTAATGTGTAAAGACTCATACTCAGGCATGTTAACCATCAAATTAATAGTTAGTATCCTGCTAAGGAGATCAGAGGTAATCCAAACACCTCGAAATATACAAAAAGGATAAAAATAAAAAAATCCAAGTATAACCATCAATAAGGCTACAAAATGTTACTCCTCAACATTGTAAAATGAGGCAATGTAGTTATAAATTCCTGCTTTATCTTGATTTAACTCTTAAAGGTTCTTCTTTCTTTAAACACTGTGGATTTTAAAGTCAATCAGAACATATTATGAAAATATTGATTTTAATATGAGAAACTAAAGTTAAGCTATGAAACTTATTTTGTAATGTGAGAGTCTTTATGACAGAGGCCTGCTGTCAAGTCACATACAAAACCACTAAACAAGACAGAATTCTACACATTTATCAACAATAAACATACATTAGGTATTGATATAAGCAAATGGATTAATGGGAGATATTGTACACAAGAAAGACCACTTGCGTAACACTGATAATTTACACTGTTCCCTTTTTATGACCCTGTTAAACCGTATTATTCTTTATGTACTAAATCTTTATGTTTAATAAAAAGTAAAGAACTAGGCTACTTACAGGCTTAGGCATTGTCAGTCTGTCAGTCTTGTGTTCGGACCAGGAGAAGAAGAGCTCGCGACCGATCTCAACAGCGAACACTAGAGACTCATTTCTGAGTCATTTTCGATAGATGGTGTCAAAGCCTCGCCCCAGCGATACCCAGCACGATAAGTGAGTTAGCCCACTGGAGTTAAAGAGTGCCAGCAGCTCTGCTCGCAGTGCACCTGCGCTGTAACATTGACCTTTGATCGGCCTCGCGTCCACAGCTGCAGCGCGTCCACAGCTGCAGCGCGTGCACAGCCTCGACGACTTCAACCGGAGGATCCTTGACGCGTCGTTACCAATGATAGAAGATCTTTGACAGCTCACTGTCACATTACAACATTACAGTCCATATACATACACTGCGCGGAGAAAACATGGGCGCGGTTGAGGTTGAAAATCTACTGCAAGGTGGATATCTGGGCATTTTCTGTAGGCTACTTTAGTAGGCTACAGGTAGGCTAAGAAACAAACATTCATCCCCGGAAAGTAGCCTATTTGAACCCTTAGGAGGATTACAATTGTTTAAATGTAAAAAAAAAAATATATATATATATATATATAGAAAATGTTCGTCAGAAAGGCATTTATTTCCAATTATTTTAAAGCATTTATTTTATAGAAATATAGCATAGGAACACCTTTCAAGCAAAACTTTATTTTAAATGTTTTTATTATTTTTATTTAAATGCTAAAGCAATAGACTGTTGAAATAGCTTACTCTTTATAAAAAAAAGAAAAAATAAATAAAAAGATTAATATTTCTACTAAAAAATAGCCTAAAATAGAAATTAGGCGACGCTAGATTGTTAAAAGTAATTGCAGTGATGTAAACAAAACACACACAAAAAAATCCCTTATTTCCTATCAAATTTCTATCAACATTATATTTCATTATTTTATTTAATTTTCTCTCTCTCATCCGATGCACGAACAAAATGACTCTTACGATCCGGTTCGTAGCCTAGGCTACTGAATCAACATATGACTCACTGAACTGCAAGTTCCATGTAAATACATCATTACTTCAGTATAGTTATTATTAGACTGCTCTTACTTGCTGTTTCAAGTTTGCATCATTGTATTGTACAAAGCTTTAAACAATTTTAATTCCAATAATATTGAAAAAAAAAGTTTACTTGACTGAGCCACTAAGAACGCAAAACTATTTAGCCTGTACATTATCAGTATAACATAGAGCCATGTCTTTATATGTTTATTCCTATTTTTATAGTATTTTTATTAGCCTTGTCGAAATACAATTGAACCATAAATCCAATATAAGCAAATAAACTGTTATCTAAAATATTGTTTATTTTGTATATTTCTTAAAATAGTTTTTGGTGGCTCTCAAGGTGCTGGGTCCTAACATGAAAACATTGCAACCCCCTGATCTAATACAATGACATTCATACATTTTTTAAAAAATACTTTTTGGGGTCACTGTATGCCATGCTAATTATATATATTTTTTATAATTATAATAATAATAATTATTATTATTATTATTATTGCTTTAAATTACATGTTCTTAATAATAATAAAATGATACATTTTTCAAAGTGACTCAGAATGCATAAGGTGAATGGCAACACGACTTTAGCTTTATTTCATGTCTTTATTTCAAAAGAAGACTTAGGATTTACATTGTTTTTAAGCATGTACATTAGTTCTGCAAACATTGCACAAAAACTTAAAATCTTTGTAGTGAAATTTCCTCAAAGTGCCTTTTAGTTACATATCTGGTTTTGGGGTGATAGAGAATAAAAATCATATGAGCATAAAAACTATCCAAAAAAAAAGGACTAAAATGAAGAATTAAATTCAACATATTCAGCACAACTCTATGTCTGAATTGTACTTGAAGCCCTGAAATGTTCACGCCTCATTATGAGGTCATATGCAAAGACATTTTGCCTCTACCAAAAAGTAGCAACAATAATAAAAATGTGCAGCAAATTAGACATATGTCTCTCTGAGGTCTTCCTGATTGCACCAAACTTGTATTGATGCTTCATACCCAGTTTCAGATGTGGTCCTCTGTCTCAACTCTGAGGAGGAACCACTCATACTATCACAACATGTCTCTGAACTGTCTGTGTTGTGGATATCAAAATGTTCACTCCCAGAAGACAAATCCAATGTCTCTTCACTTGAAGATCTCGAGTGCTTTGACAGACATCTGGCATCCTGAACAGTCAACGATTTACAGCTTGAGAGAGCAACATGGGAATTGACCTGAACAGCTTGCTGATAACTTGGAGGATCGCTTGGTATCCTGCTGTCCACCTGCTGGAAAATCTCCTCGCTAGACAAGCGTCTTGGCTCCGGTTGAGGATTCAGTACCTCAGGTAGGGTCTGGCTGTGTCGTAGGGTTCTCTCAATGGCCCGTTTGGTGGAGCCGCTTCGCCCGAAGACAGTCCTGCTTCTGACGTGTGCACCCTTCATGGATTGCGAGCGTCTTTTTGGGGTTTCCGAGCGATTCGGTGCAGGTGCTGATTGGCGGGTGGGGAAGGAATGTTTGCGTTGAAGGGCCTTTCTCTGAGTGCATAAATGCTCAATAAGTGGACTGTTGTGGATAGAGCTCTCTGAAGCACTGGAGAAACAACTCTCAAGTGAACTTGAAGAACAAAACGAGCAGTCTTTAGAGGTTGTACTGGCCCCAAAGCTGTTCCCCAAGCTGTTGCCTGCTCTAACCGCAATATAGTCATCAGAGATCTGCTTTGTTAAGTGTTTGTCATAAAAGTCCATTTCTGTCTGGCTCCTGGAGAGGGAAAACTGCTGCTGAACTCCCTGTCTTAAGTTGATTACTGGTTCTGAACGTCTGCGAGTCAGTTTTTTGGTCCAAAGTTCCTCTGTGCTGGAATGTTCCTGCGATTTCTCTTCAGCGCTGGATTTGATAGAATCCATGTCAGAACTACTTCCCTTGTAGCCGTCTGCATCAGGGTCATTACTGTCATACGCAGAGTCAAGATGATGCGAGGAGATAGAGTCTGAAGGAGAAATCATGGACAGATACTCATTAATTATCAAATCATTGAGTACTATTAGATCATATCATGTTGCTTACATTTGCTTTGCTAAATCTGTGCTATCATATGTAAAGAGTGCCTATGCATTGGAGAAACCTGAATAGATGCTCAGTGGGACCTAACTGGGCCCACCTCTCTCAAATACTCATTGGTCAATGGATTTCTACATCAGAGTTCTATACTTTATCTATACTTTTACTTTATGTCAACAGTAAATATCTCATTTGTGTGTTTTCTTTAAAAAAAATTAAGTGACATCTGAGTCTGTTTTGAATTGAATCTGCAGTGTAAACTCCAGTGCATAGGCATCCTAAAACACTAAATATAAAAAAAAATTACCTTGGTTATCACTGAGTTCATCTTCATCAGAGTCTCCAAAGAGTGCCAGCGCATCCTCACCGAATATTTGAGGGCAGTTGTCAATGAGAAACTCAGTCAGTTTCGTCACCTGCAAATACATTCCCAGAAAGACACGAGAATTAAACAAAGGGCACTTCAACAACAAGATCACATGGGTTATGAAATCCCAGAAAAATAGGTCAAAATAATTCTGCATATGAAACTAGTTTGATCTTTTCTTCCTCTGCTGAGTTTCAGTTTTACTCAGCCTTCTGGCTCTTGGCCATATCATGTGAGGAGTGTTTAAGGTCAGGACTTTCAGAAGTCACTTTACACTCACCTCTTCCATTTTTTCCAAGTTGTCTCTTTGGAGCAAGTTGGGGGAAACGCATGTAGCCAGATTGATGGAAACCATCTTGTTTGTATCTGCATTCTCACTTATGTGGTACAGCAGAACCATCAAGTGCTTCAAGAGCTGAATATTTGGCTCGGGAAGTGTGTTGATCACCCTAAAGAAAATCAAAGGAACCTTGGTCACAATTACAGTTCATTTACACGAAACACTTGCTATTCAACCCAACTGCATCATTAGATAACTTACATTTTAATTTCAGCACGCTTCTGATCTTCACCTTCCTTTTCCATTGCAGTCATCCAGGATTTGCACTTCTCCTCCATTAGCAAACCGCCAGGTAGCTGTCTAAGAAAATCCTGCAAATCGAAATACAAAAGACAGACATTAGTGATCAAATATCCATATTTTAGACCTAATAACTGTTTATGAGTGAAATCAAATCAAATCAAATCGCTCAAGCTTGTCCCTTACCTTGACAAGATCAGCAAGCAAAAAGACAGACTGCTCTTTCAGATCCACTTCTATCCCATCGTTGATCTGCACCTTGATCTCTCTGAGAGCCCTGGCATTCCCGGCCCTCCTGAACACCCCCTCAGTGTACAGACCCTTTCTCCGCAGCAAGATAAGGATATCCTGCAAATGAAATTAAGACATTTCAATTACTAAAACCACATACATATAATACCAAATTTGTTTGCAATTCTATAACAAAATGACAATCCTTACCATAATTGCTTTGGGAGGACACCCATCTTTTTGACAGATATCAGACAAGGGTTGCCCAAACAGTGTGTTTTTGGGATGTTCCGTGTTCTGTTTCTGGACACGTCGCAAGATGCTCTTCCAGCGCCTTTGGTTGATGTTTCCTGTTAAATATAAATAAAGAAACAATGAAAATCACTATATTCTGGTGTTTTAATTGACAGTAAACTGCCTTTACTTTTGGTTGTTGTTGTTGTTGTTGTTGTTGTTTTTTTCAACATCAAAAAGTCCAAAACAACATTTTAAAGAGCAATGACATTTAAAAAAAAAAGAGAAGTGAGGCTTTTAGCTTACCAGTGTGGGAGATGCTGGTCAGATTGGGTTTAGTCTGCTGACTAAAGGAAATTCCTGTATTCACTGGGACCTAATAAAAATGAAAGCAATTATTGAGATGAAGCAATGGACTACACTGGTATATCTCTTTTAAAAAAGCAGAACTAAACATAGTAACTGGGGGATTCTTGGATGGTGCAACGAGCCTAACAGAGCAAGCTTTGTAAACATCATGACTAAACCATGTGTAGGTGAAGTTTATTGACATTTAACAGGGCATGACTTTGTAGTATCCCATTGTAGGCTTTGTTCTCAACAAAGAATTAATTATTGCACTAATCTATCGATCAGAAAGTGATAAGGAGTGCTGTATGCGTAAGATCTTTGGATCAATGTACTTACAACTGTGGCTGGCATGCTGATTACGTCCATGCTGCTTTGGGTCAATGATTTAGACTGAAATAGAAAGAACAAAAGATGTGTTTATCCTGTCAGTGAGATCTAGGGAAGTATAGTAAGTCAATTCAAATACGTACTAATCAGTTTCCATGATGACATTAAGGGACAATAGGTGTGTAAAAACTGATGGGTGAAGGAGATAACTTACCACGCCGTGACCACTCAGCACCTTCATAGATTAGCTGTGATGTGAGGACCAATAGATGCAGTCATCCAGGTAAGATTACCTAAAAATGGTTTCAGATGTTATTATACAACTATAGCAACTTAATACAGAATGTATCACAGAATCAAACTTTGCAAATCAACACCTGGAGTTCATGGCACAAATAATGCATTAAATTAAGTTAAATTAAATTTGAATCTTCAAGCACATGTAACAAACAATGTAAGCATTATATGTATAACTTAATTAGCTAACAGCTTCAAAACTGAAAAAAATAAGTAATAAAACAAAACTATAATATAAAATAAATGTAAATAAAAATGTTACTTACCACTCTAAAGCATTCAGTCCAGGTGTCAAACTGTGTGGGTGGCTGGAGAAAGCAAAAGTCTACATTGATTCAGGAGTAGAACAGACTCTACCAAGAGACTCAGACAGACTGAAGTGAAACAGCCCACAGCTCTGCACAAAATCAAAGTGGGCGGGCAGAGGGGAAATTTTGATGTGCAATGGAGACAGGAAGCAGCATCACGGGCTCCCACCATCAACACCTTTCTAGCTACGAAAGGCAAGTTGTTGTGGCAGAGGGTGGAAAGTGTGAAATACGTCACTCGTGTGAACAGGAACATAACAGGTAGCACGTGGATGAAAGAGGATATGGCAATAAGATCAAATTACATGGCAAGCAGACTCAAAAACATGCATATCATGTTACATCTTTCTGTATTAAAATACAAAACTGAGGTAAAGTCATAAATAACTGAGATTATTATCTTTAGGCAGCAATCATTCACATTTACATTTCACTTGTTAGATAAAATGCATTACAGTTATTTGAGTTCTTTCTTCAGTTTCTGGTAAATGGGAATAAAATTAAGCTTGGCCAGTGTTTACAGTAAAAGCACTTCTATAATGATTCACTATTTTGCTGAAAATGCTAATTATACCCCGGGAATTTTTAGAGTAACAAAAACCATCATTTTGAGACTCAGAATCTGACAGTGTCTGCCAACTGACTCACTATCGTTCATGAAACCGTCCAGCCCCCATGTTTTTTTTTTGTTTTTTTTTTACATGAGATGCATAATAGGTAAATTCATCAGGAAAATATAAGAACTGCATTTGACCAAAGGTTTTTCTGCATACCCACCTACTGCTTACAGTCTCCATGGAAATCAGGTCGCTGGCTTCTCATCAGGAGCTTTTTGATGTTTATATTCAGTATCTTCAGTTTAAAGTTATTCTCTCTTTCCTGGGCAGAACTGCGAAGCTTGTCACACTTTTTATTCATTAGGTTTGATTTTGAACATTTTTCCTATTGGTACATGCCTAACAGTCAAAAATATATAATATAATGCTGTTTTGTTTATTCAGACAATAATTCTGCAAAAATAAATAAATAAATTATATATATATATATATATATATATATATATATATATATATATATATATATAAGATTACTTTAAAAAAAAGTAAAAACTATTTTAACAAATTTGTTTCCACAAAAACATAAAGCACCACAACTGTTCTTAACAATAATAATTATAATAAATGAGCACTAAATAAGCTTTGCATCACAGGTTTATTTCAATGTTTTTTTTATTCATGCATATAATCCATTCCTATTTTTTTAAATAAAAATATTTAAAATTGTAGTAATATTGATGTTTTACTGTATTTTTGCTTAAATAAATGCTATTTCAAACAATGTGCATTTGGAATTTATCTAAGATCTTGATCGCCTGTGTGAGATCTAGCCCCGGTCTAGATGTTGAACAGCCATGTTCTATTTTCCTGACCCACATGAAACTTTATTTAGACCAGATGACATCTGTTTGTGTGTTTCCATTGGAAATCCATAAACACATTGCATTAAGATAGCTTAGATGACACTAATGTGATATAACAACAAGTCAAAGTGACAAACATCTCTCTCAGAGAAGTGTGAAACATTTCTGGGCGTACAGGGCATTTCTTAAAGATTAGACACAAACACTATAATTATGACTGAGATGGCGTTTGAGTAAAAATGTTGTTGTGGAATGATATTTTAACATTTAATTTGTAATATGAAACCACCACCACAGGCAATTTCAATTTCTAAGTGCAGTGTGAATCACCAAACTTTCCCCTCGTTTACAGTGAAAGAAACCCAGAGATTTAATGCTTTTTTACAATTACAGATACTTCTTGCACAGCTTATACATTTAAAATGATTATTTATCATCATTTAATACATGTAAAAATGCCAAACAACCTAACCTATTTCTTTTTTTAAAAATCACACCTGTAGGTGGCCTAATTTGAATGACATTCAAAACAGCCCACCAGGGAAAAACCCACGTGTGACAGTATGTATCATAATGTTTTCTATGACTGTAGGCTGAAAGACCACCAGACAACCTCAAATTTACACATGCCCACTTATAGTACAGTCAAAGGTCATGAACAACCATGATTCAGACCATGATTGGACTTCTTGATAGCTTTATTATAAGACAATTATTATCAAATTTCATCCTTAATGGTGAAATTGGGTTGGTCTTCAGGTTTGAAGTCTATATTGGGGCTGCCGTCCTCATTGAGAACACGTCTGCTGGTGTATCCCACGATGGGGTACTTTGCTTTGTATGTGCCTTTGAATATCTGCTCAAGAGACTGTAGTTGACTCTCAGTGAGGCCCGTCTAACAAATAGCAACCGAAAGATGCCATGTGTAAGTTAGTGCTAAAAAGTCAGGTGGAATCCAATTAAGAAACTGAAACGAATGTTTGTTTGCTAGCTTACAGTGTCATGTGTGAGATCTGCTGGCTCAAGGGACATTTTGGCCACAGCTCTGGTTGAGTCTTTACCCACAAGGGCATTATAGGCTGCTCCCTTTCTGTAAAACTCTGAAAATGAAAGAAACACAACAGGATTTCCACATACTCAGAACAAGGAGCTCCCATGCCATTCATGATTACATATATAGACTGTCATCACAATTTCTAGCTAATGAAATAGTTTCGAACTCAACATAGCCCAGAAATTTCCATAACTCTTGGAACTATGCTAAATAGCATAATTTTTCCAGACCTGGAAATCCCAGGGGTTTTTTTTCCACAACTGGAAAGTTCATCCATTAAATGCAAATAGGGATGTGGTTTCCAATACACTGCTTAGTGCTATATGGGAGCAAAACAGGGAACAATGGATATCTATTAAACACAGATCTCTCAAACTGACAAATGTAGTTCCTCAAACAAGTCAATAGCTAACACCAGCACAAAAAGGACTGGAGAACGTTATGATGTATACAATATCTAACCTTTTCCATACACCTTTAATGGCCATGTAAATTGGTTTTCCGTCCTGTAAAGTGGGAGGGGGACGTTTAAAGGTCTTTAGTAAATGCATTTGGCTTTTAATCTTGAAAACGTCGTCAGAAATATCAAATAAGACTTGTTTTTTTTTGACACAGCACATAGCCTACCTCAGTCCCATCGTATCTTTGCAACTCCTCCTCGGTGAACAGACGCAACGGTCTCTGTGCGTTTTTTATTTTACTCTCATTTGTGTAACAAATACTTAGTAAGCCGTATAATACAACAATACGGGCAGAAAACATAGTGGACGGTCGTGTTGAGGTTTATATGTTGCAAGAACCTAGTCTGCGGCGTCAGACTCAGTTTCCTTGTTGTCATGGGACTTTATGTTTCCACTCAGTCTTTCAGATGCTGATCTCAGATCAGCTTTCACAATCTTAAGTGGAAATGCTCCATTTGTCATGGTACAGAATCTGTAATGACTGCTTTAGGACAATGGTTTAACATCAATGTGTCGTTATTTAGGGTCAAAGATATAAGTTAGTGGACTTGTACGGTTTGCACTTTATATGAAACAGACTTCTGCTTCGGGAATTTTCTTCTAAACATCCAGCCGCAAGTTTCTGTTTCTCCATTCACGTGAGACGAACCGGAAATGACGCCGACTACTGAAACTCCTCCTTCAGCACGTTCGTCGGCCGTTAAAAGAGACTGTAGGTGAATTCCCACAGTTTAATAGGTATTATCCACAAAGTTTGGAACAATAATAAATCTTTTGTTATTATTAACTGTTTGTTGAAAGTCCATATGCATAAAAAATATATAATAATAATAATTAAACCACAAAGTCCTTTGTATGTCATAATGCAGATATTAATATTTACATATATTTCTGACATATATTTCTACTGTCAGGATATTATTGTAGCCTATATTTGCTATATTTATCTTTTTCTTTTTCTATCTTTATCTTTTTTTATTTATCTTATATTTATCTTAAGTTTCGTTAGAGACAATTTTAGATAAATTTGAAAATAGCTCAAAGATGCTAATCAGCACGTGGTTAGCTAGCACAGTTCTGAATGGTGGTATACATTTTAAAACTGAATGTTATGGAATAACTCTCTAAAAAAGTGTGCTTAATTGCAGAAAAAAGGGTTTTCAGTAGATATGCCCCCTTATCTTCTTTACTTAGCCTATATTTCATACTTTTAGGTTTGGTCTATGGGATTCTGTATTTGGCACATGTTATTATTTAAATATTGTCACATTCCTTACCCGCATAAAAAAGAAATTACAAATTACAAAAAAAGACCAAAAAAAAAAAAAAAAAAAAAAAATTCTAACACATTTAAATGATGAGACCTATCTCTTCCTGATCATATAAATTTATGTTCAACCTCAGAATCAAAAAATATAGTTTTAAAAACAACAATGGAAATAATAAAAAAATATATATAACTAGATAATAAAAATTATTTCAATATTAGCTGAATTTTAGGGACAGGGTTTGGGACAGGCATTTCCCAATTGAGAGATGTATGATATGACGGCTGTCATAGCCTGGTTGCTCAGTAAATTGGTTTGTTTAAGAAATTACTTTTAAATGAAATATTTTACACACTTATACAAAAAGGAAAGAATAATGCATTGACTTATATAACAGGCCTATTATAACATTCAAGAACTGTGCCATTCTGACTATTTTACAATCGGAGAACAAAAGAGATTAATTTTTTTATTATTATTTTTTTGATTTACTGATTTTAATTGAGATCTAAAAAGGACATGCGCTTGTGCCGGTCCCGGCCTTGAGCTGCAGGACTGTAACGCAAGATTTTTATGAATGTAACATGCCATTTCGGGTTGATTCTCACCAAACCCCACAGAACGCTTGGATATATGCCACGAGATTAGGATTATTTTATGACAGATTTGCATCCGCTTAAAAAATTTGAAAGTCACCATCTCTGTCAAGTGAGAGCAGGATGTTTGTGTGTGTGTTTGAAAAAGGAAGGAAATAAACCTTTAGAATAACAAAGTGAGTAGTTACCCCATAGTTCACACAGTTCCAATAAATTGTGATGGGCTAAATAAACTAAACAGCAGACAAATGCGACTACAGTCAAGTGCAGACCAGTATTGAAGTGTACAGCAAATATGCAGCCATAAGGGTTTATTTAATTAATATTGAATAGGCTTATTAATTAATGTACATTTGGATTTTTATACTGTCATTCTTGGTTGTATGGTAAAAAAGTATATTTTTATTTGTATACGTTCAAAGTGACAACTAAATGTCATGCCTTTAAAAAATAAAGTGAACAGCAAAATCTGCTGCTTATAGCGTGTCTCGGTCTCATTAAACATCTTTCTGGTTCAGGCCACAAACATAAACCAATAAACAGGAAATAGCCTAATTGAAGCACCTGCTAGAAATCTACATTTAGATTATTTTACATTAAATGCATCGTGTAAATCACTTTGGAATAAATCAGCATGTATGAAAACTTGAAAATATGGTACGGTATAGCAATTTTTCACAGACCCTCTCCTTTGAGAACTGCTGGTCTACATAGAAGAAAGCACTGTTTAGGCTCTGCCCCAGTACGAGCTGTGTCAAGCTATTCATTAAATCTTGTTGTTTGATGAGAAAACTATGAAATGTATTTTGAATAAATGCTTTAAGAATCAGTACAACTGCAGCAATGGAGGACTATTATTTTGCTGCGTGGAACTGCGGAAGAACTGATGATGGCAAGGTTTGATCTTTGGCTGACCAAACAGAAAGGGCCGTGTGTGGTTTCCACAAAAAAAAAAGTAAAAAATATGAAAGTATTACAACACTGTAGATCATCACTTAATTAAATTAGCCTATAGGCTACACTTTAAATAAAGATCATATTTGTTATCAATATACATTTAATGATTAACAATAAAGATTCAAAAATAAGGAAAAGATGCACATTACAAGTACATTGTTGAAGCGTGTCCTAGATAAACACAACATCCCCACTTAAAGGTGTCATATGATTCGATTTCAAGTTTTCCTTTCTCTTGGGAGTGTTATAAGCTGTTCATGAATAGATAAGATCCCTAAAGCTGCAAAGACTAAAGAGATATTCTTTATTAAAGTTAAGACTCGTCCAGTCTCTCCTAAAATGCCTATAGTTTAAACCGAGCGCCAACCTCCCGCTCTCTCTCGTGAGGCCAATAAGGAAGTGACTAAAACTGCAATTCATCGACTGGCCGCTTGAGGCTGGCTGCAAAAGGGAGTCAGTCCCATAGACTCCCCATGTTAAAATGCCCAACTTTACAGCAGGAGAAAACATGTTTACAGCCTGGTTCAAAAAATGATTTTGGTCTAAATAGCTAATTTTGCCCTTCATGACAACTGTGAGGGGGGTGAATTTTTTTATAACTCATCCGTTTAAATTATATTAAGACTTAAAGTTCTGCATAATTAAGGGCGTGGCCACTTGAGTGACAGGGAGATTGCCGCTGCTGACACTGCCGTGACACTGACACTTTAGGCTTCAAAAACGCTCTTCAGTAGTCTACGGGTGACGTCACGGACACTACGTCCATATTTTTATACAGTCTATGGTTTAAACATGCCCTCACATGTATACGTCACGATGTGGGAAGATATGCATAACTCCACCCAAATGTTCACAAAGAAAGAAGGCATAACTTTATTGTTGCTGTCGCCACAGCCGCCATGTTGTGAAGATGCTGTGTGTTTCGTTGCGAAAGTGAAAATACTTAGTTTGGTCTTCCAAAAGAGCACACGACTAGAAATCAGTGGTTAAGTTTTATTCACAACACTGTTCCAGAACCGTTCAATCCAAATATCAGATGTGTGCAGCGCATTTTATGGAGGACTGTTTCCTGATTCTGGGAGAGTAGACTACAATGCCATCTGTTCTGACTCACAGCCTGTAAGTACATTTACATGTTTAAAGAATTTGCCACTGATGATTCAAATGTGAGTTTTGAGCAGTGTAGAGTAGTGCTTGTTTGTCGTTTTTCTGATCACAAATGGAGACATGGTTTTATGTTTACCCGGCGCAATGCAATGCATAAAAACACAGTAAAGTCAATATAATCCATAATTATGTCCCCACTGGATACAACACATTCCTCGTTTATAATTGATTTTAATGTTTTTGTCTTGTTGTGCCAGGTGTAACATTTCCGTCACACGCTTGAGGCATTCGGCTAATCACAATGCACTGGATAGCTGGCCAATCAGAGCACACCTTGCTTTTCAGAATGATGAGCTTTGTAAAAATCAGCACGTTTCAGAAAGATGGGGCACAGAGGAGAAACAATAATGTACAGTTAGTGGAAAATAATGTGTAACCTTAAACTGCATGAACACATTTCAATAAACAAAATAATGTTCTTTTTAGCAACATCATAGGACCCCTTTAACTAAAAATCATGTAGAACTACTTCAAAGAATCACAAAAAAAGATAAAGTGACATCAACACTGGCAGTTTGTTTATCACACAGAACGCTATGCGGTGGTGAGTCTCGCATCTACCAAGAACTTAACGATAGACAAAATAATCATGTTGATTCAAGCATTTGTGAATTAATTAAATGTCAGTAATTAACAATACTGCACAAATTATAGCTATCACGAATAAGGTCCTTATTCAGTCCCAAACTTGTACAGTAAAGCCGTTATAGCATACAACACCCCATCAGTAATATACAGGTCTATAGTGCCACCTGTTGGTGCACTTGTGTAACTTCTAGAACAACTTTTATGTCGAGATCACGAGAAAATATTAAGTCGTGATAGCGAGAAAAAATATTTCATTATGTTGAGATCAGAGAAATTTAAGTCGTGATAACGGAAAAACAACTGTCGTTATGACGAGATCACAACCAAACAAGGAAGAACATTTTTTTTAATCCGTGGCCTCTACAACCGAAAACTAACAAACAAATAAATAAAATTAGCTGAATTCTTGTTTTTTGTTTAATAGTAGTAGAGTCAAAAACTTACATACAGCACATTTAAAAGGAATCCATTTGCCAAGAAAGCACTGTCCTCTCATTACAGAAGATTAATTGTTATAATGTATGCCAGTGTGCTTTTAATCATAAGAGAAAACATTTATGGAAACCAAGTGTAATAGAAATTTGCAAAACAGAAACTATGGAAGATTTTGAGTAAATCTCTAAGAAAAAGATCAAGGATAGAAGGCTATCCCAAGCCCTCCCCAAACTAACAGCTGTGCCGTCATGCTTGGCATGTTTTTGGCTCTTAGCTGTGCCTCACTCCAGAGAGAGAGGATCTGTAAGAAACTCCTGCTCCTGCAAGTTGATGGCAAAGTTTAAATGCCCCAAATATTTGGAGGCGAAGCAGAATGCTGAGGAGAGACGTATCCCGATCTTATCAGGAGGTAATGAAACCTTTGTGTGAAACGCGGTGAAAGGCGACTCATTCATCTGCTTGAGCTCACGATCATAGTAACACAGGAAGTGCAAATGAACAACTGCAGTCATGTGATAACAGCTGACCGCTGCTCTTTATTGTAGCTGGGCGTATAGACAGATATGAAGTGTAAAATACTGTCATATATAGCTTAACTGTGTGTATCCCTATATATGTTTTATTAAAATGTCACTTTTTGCATTGTAGTTTAATGGTGAGGATTGTGCTTGGCCACTTTGGTCTTACACAATGATGTTTCTGAAGTGGAGCAAGATCAAACCAGCTGTGACCCTTCACCAGGTCTGAACTTATTGCCTACAAATATGACTTTTTGTATATATGCAAACAATACAATACACTGTACTGTTTTCACACTCATCCTCGTCCTCATTCACATGCTGCTCACTACGGTGACTGTGTTCTTGGCCTACCAAACTATTTCAGACTGAGAAGCTCAACCATCCAGTCATGTCTGTTTTATACAAAGAGGTAGAGGAGTTTGCTGCACCAGGTAAGCTATAATTCAGTCATTCATGCCATCTCTCAGTATCTGTATTTACAGGAATTGCTTTATATCCCAGGAAGACGCAGTTATTAAGTTGCATGCATCACTATCACGACAATATTCCACCTCTTGTTGCACTGGACTTAAGGGAAGGAACTGTTTAAAAGAGGAGGTTGTTTACCATGGGCCATATTCAAACCAGACGCAAGTATGTTTTAGATCTTCCTCAAACATATTTTGAAGGAATGGTGCTATTAATAATCTTTGACGTGACATGTCTGTGGTAGAAGCGAGCCGTAGTGGTCAGAGGGCCGACTGACGTGAAGAACAGAGAACTTCTATTCCTCCAGTTCAGCCAGAATGAAACGGAAGAGGATTTCAGTGCAATCAATTACATGGTTTTTGCCAAATTTAGTGACATGCTTGAAAGGTAGAGCTATATTGAAATGTTTAACATGAATTAGATTTGTTTTACTGTTTGTGTAAATATCTTTCTCTCAGCAGCTCAGATAAAGCTGCTTTTATGGTGGACTGTGAAAGTAATTACTCAATGTGGACCTTCTCTGGAGGCTTTCGGACATGGGTCAAAATGTCTTTGGTCAAGACGTCAGGCAGAGGAAATTAATTAGTTGAATTTAGACAGGAGGTGATGTATTATTCATAGTAGGCTACCATTTACAGATCTTTGTCAACTTCAGCAGAATAGTCGACTCATAACTAGCATAAAAATAGCTGATTCTTAAAATGTAACATTGGATCCACAAATACTGAATATTTGATGAATCGTCCATATTTATTTCAGTCCAATGTGGTGAAGTACACTGACAAGAAGCCTCCACAGGAGCAAGCCAATGAGCTTTTCTTTGCTGTCTTCCAATGGCGAGATCCATTTATACAACAAGTCAAAGATGTAAGTGTGCATGGACTATTATTTACTAAATTGTCTGAACGTTAACCTGGAATGCTTTATAGAGAGTCTAATTAAATGTGCCTTATGTTTTTCAACAGATACACCATAGCCATATTGTGTGGCATCTTCATGGCTCTTTTTAAAGCTGCAGACTTTAAACTCAGCATTAAGTGGATGATCAAAATTCATAAAAGACACTTAAGGGCAAAAATAAGCTAAATCCTTTCCAGTTCATCTGAAAACACTACAGCATTTTTAATTATGAACATCAAACACTTTCAGAGCAAAGACTCTCTTACACTTACATGAGAATTGTGCTGATGTTGTATTGTACATTTTGTTTTAACTGGACGATAGATTTTAATTTGATATTGTAAAGGAAGTGCTCCTAGTGAAGAGTGAATGCTGAGGCAAGTGTTCTGCGGTACAAGGGCAAAGTGTATTCATGTGGTCTGGACACTGAAATGTTAACTATTCACACCTGTTCTCTGATTTTAAGCTAGTTAAAATTATGACTAAGAAGGGATTTCACTGAAACTAAAAAGGCTTTTAATGACAGGGACCTTTGGCTAAGTAGCATTTCCCAACGATCAATAAATAACTATTGCAGGGCATGAAGTGACAGAAATTCTCTGAAGATGGGGAGCTTTTCTTACTGCAGTTTTCTTTTTTTGCTATCAGTGTGAATTGGATAAGTTTGATCAATATGACACATGTTGTATAAACCTATACCAGTCGTTTTAAATTATTTAATTTATCTAAAAACGTTCTGAATTTTTTACCATGCTTACAAAAAAAAATTGAACTTGTAGGCCTATTTCAGTTTCTTTTGTTGTTAAGTACAATTATGGCGCTTTCTAATGATGAAATTACTTCTTTTTTATGTAATGTAAATATATCTGTCAGGACTAAACAAATGTTATGTTGTTTAAAATATTGTTCTTAGTATATTTTAGGATACGTTGGGAAATGCATCATCCCAAATTTTACTGACCCATATGTTTTATTATTATTATTATTTTTTTAAACCAAGTTACTTGAATTTTCTTCCAGTGAATGCAGCTGAATCAATAATGTTTTTGAGGATTAGGAAATTATGGGTTTGACTGTTTTTAATTCACGTTATGTCATCATTATTTTGTGGAACTAATTAATAATTCAACAAGAATATGCGTGTATTTTTCAATTGTTTTTACACTTTAAGTTTAAAATAGTGATCAACATCAACTAATACCAATGAGAACATATTTTTTCTACTCGAGTTTTACTGTTAGAGGTCGTTATTAAACACTTTATTAAAAACCTCTAAAAGGTATGTTGATTATGTATTACTTCATTGAATATTACATGAGCACATTTGGTTAATGAGCTTTGTTTTTTATACAGACCGTTGTTTGATGACTTTTACGCTGAAATGTTGGCGGCCTTTTTGAAACGAATCTGTTGTTTCCTTTTTCACACAAACAAAGCACCTCCATTACGTTGATAAGAAGCGTGGATTATCATTAGAAATGTCGTGTATATGTGGAAGTTGGAAGAAATGCATTCTCTGCGTGAATTGAGAGGTACACATGAAACCGAGCTTGTCTTTATCCACCTTGTTTTGTCGCTCACTTTATTTAGTTTCCAGCCCATGCAGTGTGTTAGCCTGAACGCTAACACTGCTGTATGCACATTTAACCCTTAATTTTTGTTTTATTTCATTTTGTTTTAGTTTAACCACCTGTCAGCTCACAGTAGTACCTTCCATTGATGTTAGCTGTATTATTCTTACAGATGTACTAACCAATGAACAAATGTGTAAGCAACAAACAGTTCTCTGCTGAAAGGAGTCTAATGATAGATTTCAGAAACTCAAACCTGGTTGTTAACCTTCAGTCTGTTTTATGTCTCACCCCGTCATTATATCACCAGACTGTTTTTCAGGAGAGGGCAGCAGGTCTCTGTTTCTGTTGAGGACATGCAGACTGACCTGTGGTTGAGGGCTATTTAAAGCATTGCTGTTATCAGTGACACTAATGGAGCATCATTATCAGGTTTGGTCTCTGACAGCATTAAGGTTGTGCCATTCTCAAAGAGTGGAAGTTGAATCTTTTCAGTGTGGCGCAGCCTAATGTCATGTCATTTTTTAGAGCAAGAGGTACTTGTTCTTTCAGAGCATACCAGTTCATAGTAATATATCTTAAACTGTTAGTGCTATGTGCGATCCTACCCCATTCAAGAGTTTAATGTGCTTTATTGCAATGACTGAAAACACAACTAAAATATAGTGATATTTTATGTAATAACAGGATTAGGGCTCCTTGAAACACATTTGTTTTCTAACTTCGATTTCTCTCCCCCTTAAATGTATGGTCTGACATCACTCATTATTTACTGAATCTCATGACATCCCAGATGTATGTGGCTCTCTTTCTTGAGATGAACGCAATTTAATTTTTTTTTCATTAAATAATCCATCTCTGTGAGTCCATGTACTTCAAATGGATGGAACCCTCCTCAAAAGCCACCCAAAGTAAACACAAATGTAATCCAGTATTCCTTTTAATGCAAAAAAGAGTCACAGTGTGTGGCCAAGATGGACAAATAGTGTGTCAGAATGATTTTTTTAAAGTTATTTTTAAACAATGCTATTTTCTTCTATCTCTCTTTCTGTTCCCCTTCTGTTTCTAATGTTTTATGTTTGCACTACCTACAACAACAGGAAAAATTGATTTATTCACCTTGTGTAGACAGCTTTTGAGGGCATTCCCCATGCATTTTTGCATTTCAGTGCACTGCTGTTCCATTGATTATTATATATAAACTTGCATTAAACTGACGTGTTTGAACACTGCATCTCGCGACACAGCGTTCTAACAAATGTCAAATGCAAAACATGTTTTGGATGAACACTGTGTAGAGACTGTGTTTCTGCAGTGGATTTTTCCGAACTCTGTTTGTGGTTTGAACATGCTAGGACACGACCCTGCTGTGGTTTTGTGGTTGGCTCGTGTGCTGCACTCCCAGCATGCTGCATTTAGCTTCTTGCCTTGAGTGCTGTCCCTGGTGTGTGTCCTCTGGCATCCTGCAGTGGAGCCAGAGCCACTGACCCATTTTCCCTCCTCATGGAGTTTGTCCAGCCTCATGCATATTGCTGATACACCACAATCTAATGAAAGATTTGGCAAACTCTTACACAAGCCTCTGCAGTATGAAATAAACAAGAAAGATCAGTCATCTTTGAACTATATGCTTGGTTGAGTCTGAATGCTGTCACTGGCTACATTTTAACCGGTGGTACATAATCCACCAGTCAATGAGAGTCTTAAAGGGTTAGTTCAGCCCAAAATAAAAATTAAGGCATAAATTACTTCACCCTGAAGTCATCCTAGGTGTATATGGCTTCCTTCTTTCAGACGAATCCAGTCAGAGTTATTTTTAAATAGTCTTTGATCTTTCAAGACGTTTGATGCAAGCTAGTGTTGCACTCCATCGGTCCAAGAGAAGTTTAATAAAAAGCTCATCCATTAAAAAAAAAAAGTGTCTCACATGGCTCTAGGGGGTGAACAAAGGCCTTCTGTAGCGATAGTGTATGAGGTCAACTTATTAACCTTCAGTTTTTGATTCATAGTTAATTTCAGCCTATATATATATATATATATATATATATATATATATATATACAGTACAGACCAAAAGTTTGCACAAACCTTCTCATTCAAAGAGTTTTCTTTATTTTCATGACTCTTGAAAATTGTAGAGTCACACTGAAGGCATCAAGGGCTATTTGACCAAGAAGGAGAGTGATGGGGTGCTGCGCCAGATGACCTGGCCTCCACAGTCATCGGACCTGAACCCAATCGAGATGGTTTAGGGGTGAGCTGGACCGCAGACAGAAGGCAAAAGGGCCAACAAGTGCTAAGCATCTCTCGGGGAACTCCTTCAAGACCGTTGGAAGACCATTTCAGGTGACTACCTCTTGAAGCTCATCAAGAGAATGCCAAGAGTGTGCAAAGCAGTAATCAAAGCAAAAGGTGGCTACTTTGAAGAACCTAGAATATGACATATTTTCAGTTGTTTGACACTTTTTTGTTATGTATATAATTCCACATGTGTTAATTCATAGTTTTGATGCCTTCAGTGTGAATCTACAATTTTCATAGTCATGAAAATAAAGAAAACTCTTTGAATGAGAAGGTGTGTCCAATATATATATTATTATTTATTTTATTTTTTTACTTGTATATATTTATAACACATGATATAATTTATTGATCCAGTATTTTGTATTTAATAAATCAAAATCCAATTTAGTTGTTTCAAAGCTCTTTTTTTCTTTTGATACATGTTGACTGTTTTAATGTGTGTGTGTGTGTGTGTGTGTTTAGGGATGAAATTAGAAATCATGAAAATTATTCTCGGCAAATGATTTGAATTGTTAGACACTTTTAAAATGCTACCTGATGTGATCATTTGATTTGCCTCTTCATGCAGAACCCTGTTTATTTGTGGTGGCCTGAGATACAATAATCATTCAACATGGTTAAAGAACAGAAATGCATTCTTTGTGAAACTGTCTACAGCTCCAAACAGGTAAACCTGGCGTTTACATGCAAATCACTGTGCTCTCCCAGCTAAATTAGGTGCCTTTATTTCTTCAAACATTCAAAACGTCTGCACTCCTTAAACTTTTTTTTAGTAGCAAAGCAGGTGATTTAAGTATACATCATCTCCCATTTCTGATAGAATGTGACAATTTGCCTTGAGTCCTTGTGTGACTAACTGTAATGTACTTGTTCATGCTGGAACCTGTCTTGATCTATGCACTTTTGCTGTTCTTTTGAGACTTTTGGTCGCTAAAAACCTTTGTCTTGCATATAATAATAATAAATTCCTATTTAGAGTTATTTATTGAAATTACTGTAATTTCACAATGCTATATTTTAATGGTATCTTTTTTTTTTTCATTTTTAGGAGATGGAAGAGCACATGAGAAGTATGCTGCATCACCGGGAGCTGGAGAATCTGAAAGGACGGTAAGAGCCCATGTTACACACCAGTGTTACCAACTATCATGTAATCCACCTTTTTGTCAGCTGACTTCATAAAATATTTATGTTTTATGTTAAATTCTGTATAATGTTGTACGTTAATATTTCAATAATTTAACAGTACTTTTGCATGTTCATGGTTTTCTGGTATTCTAATGTCAGTAAATGGTCACTTGAAAAGCAGATAAACAAATATTGAATCTTTTTTTAATAAGTGTTTAATTTTTGTTTTTCTTATATTTTTGATTAATTATTAGCTTTTCATCAACTCACAAACAAAAGTTTTGAAACTTATCTCTACACTATTTTTAGATTGTACTGTTTTTAATGTAAGTATAAAGCCGTTTTATTCAGAGGTGTGTTTAACTGATTTATTTACAAATGTATCACCTGAATGTATTTTAGAATTTTTGTCTAGTGTAGATTTGAAATGTCTTTTTTTTTTACTTTTTGTTAGTTGTATACCTTGTGAAATTCATTCTGAGATCAATTGAAAATAGCTTTGCTGCTGGCATGGCACTAAATAGTGAATAAATAAATAGATAAATATACACTTATTATACAGCAAAACATTTTTTTGCATAAAAATAGCTTTAAAGTCTTTTATTTTAAAATTTAGAAATCCACCCAAGAATTCTGTTTAATTATTTTTAAAACATCCTTATGAAGGAAAAATAAACTAGGAAGTTCATGGAAAATATTTTAGAAAATTATTTGGTGGAAAATGGTTGTGGCCAAAGATGAAAAGCATGTGTATTGTAAGGCATGTGCCTTCTTTGGTCAGTGGATGGATAAGCCGAGGCAGCTGCCTTAACCCGAGAGTGTATACATATTTATAGGAACATTGGAAACAACTGGCAAGGCCGACAAATGATAACTGCCTCATGTGACAATTATGTACATCTCTGGAATGTGAAAAGTGAGAATGTCATTCTAAGATGAGGAGGGAATTGAAATCTAAAGTCCATACACACATAACCATAATCATGAGAGGTTTTAGCTAAATGGTAATAATGCTGCTTATAAGATCAGTGTAGCTTTATGTTTAGATTGAGAAATAACCAGAGAACTAATTTAGAGCAGTAAATAATCATTTGTTTAATCAAATGGAAATAAGCTGGAGAATATAGAGATAATTACACAAATCATATAACTGTCAATCGCACAAAAACTTTAGAATTTTAAATTAGAAATAACAACAGACTGCTGACTGCAAAATGGCAAGCTGCCATGACACCATTTTTCGGGGGATAGACCATCTGCCAACAGCAAGTATCTATCAGCTCACGAGTTTGGCATTGAAGACAGCAACTATTGCAGGGAGGGGCTTTCAAATCGGCAACTGTAAGCAGCTCGCATTACAGCTAGCCAAAGAGTCCCACCCTTGCTGCAGCCTTAAAGAGCAGAGGAAGTTGGAGACAGAGGGTGGGGGGAATACGATTTCACACACCAAAATCCAACAGCTCTCCCAACCCTCGTCTCAGAGCACAGCGGACTCCATCATGACAGCGTGCTAAGGCTCAGCAGCTGCTGAGAGGGTGGTCGCCCCTCTGAGCTCAAGATCTCCCAGCACCTTCTTTTCTTGTCTGTTCCTTTTAAACCATTTGTGAAGAAGCCCCTGAAGTTGAACCAAAAGATCAGGAAGATTGTGGTTTTTTTCCCCCTTTTTAGTAACTAGTTGGATTTTATTTTATGATTGAAGTCAGTTTGCCTCCTGATCTCTTAAAAAGACCTTAACTCATTAGACAGCCACTCAGAAGCAGTAGCCATGCCTGAGGGAACCATTGAGCAGCCTATGTTACCCTCCGTCCCCAGGGACTGTGGACACGAGTGCCGGGTCTGCGGCTTAACGGAGGTGAGCCTCACTGACTATGCTAGTCACATCTCCAGCCCATTACATAAACAACGTGTTGAGGATCAGAAGAATTGGCCCACAAATGAAGACCAAGATGAAGAGTACTTTGACAAGGACATCGTGCAGCTTATCGAGAAACGCAAGGAAATTATCAGGTAAGTCTTTGCTTGCTGAATTGTATAGCATTGATGGTGGTTGTGGACCTGTTATCTAGTGATTAATTGCATGGTAGTGTTTAAGTCTTTGTCACTGGAGTTTTTTCTTAGTGTTTTAATCATTTTTTGGTTACCACAACACTTGCAGTTCTATATTAAACTATTCTGCATACAGTTCTGAAACTGGAGTCTGGTGTCATGTGAGGCCAAAAACAGCCATGACTGCAACACTTGCACTCTCACACTCTTGGAAGCATACCACACCATGCCTTTCCAGCTCAACCCTTAAACAGTATGGGCACTGTGTCTTTAAATAGTCTGACCTCACCAACTATTTTTATGCACTATGCTGTTTAAGTGAAGCGTTATGAACATGAATTAATGAACATGAATTAATGACAGATATCCATTGCCGTTTTGCCCTAATACAGAATACAAGTACCAGATACCTAATACAAATAAATCAAGTAATACATTATTTATATTTTAACTTTTTTACTTTATTTTTGATGGTGTTTTCCCTTGAACTCACGTAGGATAAAAAAAAAGACTGTTCGTCACTCACCATTTCTATGGTCAGCCGTGAAACATTTTGATATCTCAAGATCTTTGTTGTGTGAAGAATACAAAAAAAAAGTCACGATGACTGCAAATCAACACAGAAATAACAATAAATGAATAAAAATATCAGTAGTTCCTCATTAATAAAAGTTTGATACAATAAAATGAGTTTGATATTGAAACAGTGAAAGTTACACAGATTTGTTTCATGGAAGCAGCATGTGTGGTATAATCATTCAGGGATCAATAAACAAACTTTCAGTCAGCAATTTGGTTTCTTCTGAGCACAGTAAATGAAGGTTCTGAATGTGGGGAATTTCTGAGTTTTGGTGGGGAATGCCTCAAACGGTAGATTTTTCACAAACAGTGGGTCATCAGCAGCTGTCATCCTGTTACATGCCAAACTATATCCCATCACTGGAAGACAGGGAAGGCAGTATTCTTAGCGGGTTTTAATGATCTTATTTCCAAATGTAAAGAAACATGCTTTTGTGTTTCTTCCCCATGTTTGAATTTACATGCATTATTGTTTAACATATCCATAATGCTGTTCACCTGTCTTGGTTGTTGAGTTGTAAGTCACCATTCTATGCTGAACTCTATTAGGAATGAAGACGCTTCTGCAAAGCAGGCTAAAGATGAGCAGGAGCAACGCAGGAGGTGGCAGGAACTTCAGACTCAGTGGCCTGGGCCAAGGCCTTTAATGTACCAACAGTGTGGCCCTTGGGACCGGCCCTTTCCCAACTTTACCCAGACTCCCAAAAGGGGCAGAGGTTCCAATTGGCAGAATTTGAGATTTTCATCCCCTGAACGTGACAAAAGGTTCAGCCAAGATGTTAGGTGTGCCACATGGCATGCTGAAGGACCACCTGACTTGCAGAAATGGAAATCTGTTGGACGTCAGGGAGGGAGTTTGCACAACCAAGGAAACTTCTGGGTTGGTAGACCAGGTGGCTATGGAGTCTGCCCTCCACAGCTGAGAAAGCAATTTACCTGGAGCAACAATCAGTTGAATGCACCTTGGAAGAGACAATATATGTCACCACCTAGGTTCTTTAAACCATCTGCCAAAGAGCCTCAGAAGACACCAAGCAGCTCTGAGAATCAGACACGGGGTGAACAGAGTCTAGAAGAATCCGGTGGAGAGCATGATCCTAACAAAGGTAAGGGTCAGAAGTCAGAGAAGGCTCACAGATGGGCACCATATCCACCAGCTAAACTTGGGGATCCTTCATCTCAGACTGATTCTCAGCCAATGTTAGATAAGTCAGATGTGGGATCTCCTCAAACCTTTAAGGCACAACGTTTCAAAGAGGGCAGTCAGGACATGGAGAGGATATCCCTGGCAGACCAAACAAATTGGCAGAATAAACCCACAGAACCTAAAGAAAGTGATTGCAGGGAGCAGAAGAGTTCCTTGAAGAACATTGGCAATACTAGCATGGATCGTTTTACCTACGCCTCCACCTCCACCACTAGGAAAACCGAGAAGCCCAGCATGCTTGCTGAAGATAGTTCAAAAATGTATCTCAGACAAACAGGAAGTCAAGACTTTGTCAGCTCCAAAGGGTTTAAGCATTCCCATTTAAGCTCTGAATTCCCACAACATGCCACTTCCAATGCAGAGCAAGATAGTCTGCTGTCAGAGATGCTGCGAAAAGCTAAAGAGACATTGCTTAATAGAAATAACCCTAATGATGTATCTGCTACAGAGAGCTGCCTCAAAGCATCAAAGGCTGTGCTTCAGATAAAAGAGCAAGTAGAGAGTTCAGAATTAATCAAGAATCAAAAATTACAAGAGAGTAAGAAGAAACTGAACAAGAACAAAGGTCAGGAAAGGTTGGGTTTTGTGAGACATTTTAGCAGTGACAAAGAGCAGTTAACCAGTACTGAGACCTCAGTACAGTTTGGCAAGGTGCGCAATGACTGTAGGCAGTCTCTGCAGTCCTTACAAGTTAGTACCTCCACTATACACCACAAAGATGAGGAGTGTGGTGAAATGGAAGAAAATCCTTACTTACCAGTACAAGATCAAGTCATGGACACACTGGATGAAGGTTTGTGCTCGGCTGGTGAGGGGTCCCAACAAACTGCAGGTGGCTCTGTGCCCTCTCTAAGTAAGCTTGCATTACCTGCATGTCTCCAAAGGGATCTGAACCGTCATATGGGCCCCAAAGGCAAAGCAGCATCCCATGAACCCAACTTGAATATTGCCAGGCGTATTAGAAATGTGAGTGGCACACGAAAAAATGAGACTGAGAAGGATGCAGGACTTAAACCCACCTTGCGACAGCTGATTAGCTCTTCTGGCTCAAGGCGAAATGTGAACTGGGACCAGGTGTACCAGGAAGTCAACCGGAAGAAGCAGGGCATGGGCTTACCAAGGTACTGCATGAGGATTTCTTCAATTTCTGTTTACTTGCATAAAATTTTTACTTCCTTCATACCTTAATATTTTCTGAATCTTTTCAGATTTGGTATAGAAATGGTGCCCTGTGAACCTGAGGGCCCGAACCAAATGGATGAAGATGAAGTACCTCTTTCTGAGGGCTTTCATTGGGACTCTGTGTTTGAATTAAGTCAAGTAACTTCCCACAAGCGAAGCTTGTCTGAAAGCAGTGTAGTCAAAGAAAGCCATTCTGGGACCAGCTCCATCCCCAAAGCTGTAGAACCAGTGAGGGACTCTTCTGCCTATGGCCCCTCACAGCCACTGAGGAGAGAGGAGCTGCAGTCCACAGGTTGTCTGGAGAATCAAGGTTTGAAAGGGCCATCTAAGGGCCCTGTGGAAGTTGAAGATGCTGGTTGTATATCCGAGACTGAACTGATTGACACGCAAGGAGCTGGGAAGAAACGCAGAGCTCCTGGGGTTAGCTTCATACTTTCTACTATGGTTTATGCATAGACACAGTAGCTTAAATTCTAATATAGTTAGCAACCTGCTACATTACATAGCTACCTTGAAAAGCAGCATCCAGTGTAATTTTTTTAAATGCTCTACATCAGAGGTGCACAGCCCTGTTACTTGAGATCTACCTTCCTGCAAAGTTCAGCTCCAAACCTGATCACATGCAACTGAACCAACTAATTAAGATTTTCAGCAATATTCGATAATTAGAGACAGGTGTTTGATCAGGATTGGAACTGAACACTTGCAGGTAGGTAGATCTCCAACAACAGAATTGGGCACCTCTGTTCTACATAAACATTAATGCAAGAAGACCGTAAATGAAATGTAATTCTTGCCATTACCTAATTGTTGGATCTTTCCACTAGGATGTTGTGTCTCCAGAGATTCCTTATGAAGATAGGAAAAACAAGAGGCAAAAAATTAAGGCTAAAAAAGGTAAGAAAACTATTTTATGCTATTTTTTGTAAACCAAAACAATGCAGTGTCCTTATTTGGGTGTTTTAATGTATCTATGTATTGTGTTTTGCAGAACGCTCGCAAGTGGATCAGTTGCTGGCTGTGTCTCTACGTGAGGAGGAGCTTAACATCTCTCTTCAGGCTGTAGATAACAGTCTTATTCAGGCACGTGCTGCCCTGCAAGCTGCCTATTTAGAAGTACAGCGCTTGCTTATGGTCAAACAACAGGTGAGACGGTAGTGCTAACAGAAATATATTTAATTGTTTTCAGCTCTCACTGGGCTGCCACTTGATTTTACAGTTTTTTTATTAATTTTACAGGCGACGAATGAGGTGAACTCTTTGAGAACCAAGCGCATTGAAATTCTTCAAGGAATGCAAGGTAAAAAAAAAAAGAAAGCAGGAGTCATATAATCATATTTAATAACTATAAAAATCGAAGGTAAATGAAATGGAAAGTCAGATTAATAACACATATCCTTTCATACTGTACAAATTACCTGTAATGATTATGGATTATGGACAGTTTATGGACAGTTTGTAGTATGCATCAGGTATGACAGTAAGCGCCTTTATAAAATCTTATTTTTGTGACTGATAATAAAATAAACATTGACATCAAAATTATTTTTCAGGTGAATTTGAATCAAAAGAAAGAGAGAGGAACAGTGAGGAGATCTTAACGTCTTCATCAGCCCATGTTTCTCAGATCACCAATCCTGTTCCCTCAACAACAGCTGCTCACTCTTCAACCTCATTACTGCCTGTTACCATAAAACAGGAGCCCATCACTCAATATAACCCCATTTCTAAGCCAGATTTAGTCAAAATCCTCCTCCCAGTACCTCAAAGTACCACACTTGTCCAAACTGTGTTTGCTGCTTGTCAAACAGGTAGGTTCTAATCACTACATTGCAGCTTATTTACTAACTGTACTGAATTTTAGAATGTTTACTTTTTTGTCTTAAACAGATGCTAGCTTCAACACCAAGATAAAGGCTTCACAAGGTGCCAGAAGCATGGCTTTGGCAGCAGCTTCCTCAGTTCACAGATTACAGCAGTCACCCGTCAAAGAAATTCATCGAAATTCGAGCTCTCAAGAGGGGTTAGCCAACCCATCTTCCTCATTAATGTCTGTAACCTTCTCTCCTAAGCCACTGTCTACCTCTAACCACCTAGAAACTAATCCAGTGAAACGTGTACGAAAGCTAAAGAAGAGAAAGTGTCTAAATAAAGCAAAGTTGAATGAGCAGCCTGAAATCAGTGAATCTGAGCTTGACGCAGAGCAGCCTGCTCCTCGACCTACCCGCAAGTGCCGACCTCATCGGCGATCCAGCAACATAAATGTCTCACCTTCCACACCAGAAGAGAAAGATGAAAATGAAGAGATGGTGGTGGCCGACGCTTCAAAAGCACAACAACAGGGTGCCAAGCTAGCAACACCGCCAGTGAATAAAGATCACTCTGAATCGTCTGAACTGGAGATGGTGGAGCTTCCCCCACCTGATATTGATATTGTCAGTCTAGATTCTTCAGACCCAGATGAGATGCCTGAAAAGAAAGCCAAGGAGTCATCCACTGCGGACACAACAGACAATGCTGTCACAGACCCTCAAAACTTTGCCTGCAATGAAGTCACCTCAACTAGTGAAATTGATACTAGCAGTATAGTCAAGACTTCTGAAAGGTAAATCTCATGGTTTAAACTAGGATTTTCTAAATAATTCTTCTTAATATCTTACAGTATGGGTGTCCATTCCTGAGCCTGGAGGGCTTGCATAGTTTTACTCCAACCTGACAGAGCACACTACCCTAGTGATTTCTCATAATCCTAAAGACCTTGATTAGCTGGTTCTGGTGTGTAAATTAGGACTGGATCTAAACTCTGCTGGACAGTGGCCCTCCAGGAGCAGGAATGGTCACCCCTCTCTTACAGCAATGATGGTAATCTTGTAGTAAAAAGTAAAAAGTAAAAGTAAAAAGGAATCTTTTGAAAATGGACTTCTATATAAGTGCTACAAATCTGAACCAAACTGAGTTTATTCTACATACCATACCAACTTTATTTGTTAAGCACTTTACAAAAACCAAAGTTGACCAAAGTGCTGTACAGAAAAATAAATAAATAAATAAAAATAAAATAGATAAAATAAACATAAGTACCATTTATAACCACACAATAAAAGCATTCAAAGTAACAAATTGAATCAAGTAAATAAAGTCGACTTCTTACTAGGTGTCAAAAGCCAAAGAGAAAAGATGGGTTTTAAGAAGGGTTTTAAAAACAGATAAAGAAGAGGCCTGCTTAACATGCAAAGGCAGATCATTCCATAGTTTAGGGGCAGACACAGCAAAGGCCCGGTCCCCTCTGAGTTTACTCTTAGTTTTAGGCACAGTCAGGAGCAGCTGATCATCTGATCTGAGAGAGCAGATGGGTTTATAAGAGTGTAGAAGCTCAGAGAGGTATGGCGGGGCAAGACCATTTAGTGATTTAAAAGCAAATAACAGAATTTTAAAATGGATCCTAAATTGAATAGGCAGCCAGTGTAATGAAGCTAAAATAGGGGAAATGTGCTCATGTTTACGTGTGCCCGTTAAAAGACGTGCTGCTGCATTTTGTATCATCTGGAGACGGGTGATGGAGGATACATCTGCGGGTGATACGGGTGATACATCTGCAGTGTAGTTTGGGGCAATATGCTCCATAAGACGCTTTTCCACTGCATGGTACGGCACAGTACAGTTCGGTACGGTTCACTTTTGGGGGGTTTTCCACTGGGTACAGTACCTGGTACTTTTTTAGTACCACATCGGTTGAGGTTCCAAGTGAACCGTACTGTTACCAAAACGTAATGTGTAAACTCTGCTGATCACAGATTAGCAAGAGAGAATCGTCACTACCTGCGTCACCGAACTTGCGACACAAACACAAAAGAACCGCTAGATGTAAATCCACACAGTCAGCAAAGGAGCGAACGCAAGTGTTTTGAACGAGCGCACCTCTAAAGTGGTACTACACTGCAGTGAAAATGCAGACCGAGCCGTACCATACCGTACTGAGCCATACCGAGCCGAATCCACGCAGTGGAAAAGCACCAATATTCATATCATCCTATCATTAGCCTGTGAAATCGCCAATACACAATATTATCATGCTAATTTACTAAATTATTTACTTGCTTCAAAACAGTGAACCAACTACAGGGTATGGCTAAAAGCTATGGAAGCATATGGGTAGCATTATTCAATTTGGGATGTAATATGCAAAATGACAATGCAATATGTAAAATGACAATGTATTTCTGTATTTACATTTACATTTTCCAATACATTTGTGCAACGTTTGGTGCAAAATGAAAATGAAAATGAAATTACATAATTTTCATTTGCCATTTCATACACCATTTTTAATATGTAAAATGAATACTAATTTTAACGCTTTATAAGTTGCAAAATGAAAATGAAAATGTATTACAGAAATGATTAGATATGTCTAACATGTTCAAGCAAAAACTGTGGCAAAATGATAATTTAAATGCTATTTTTCTTAAATGCATTAACACTCACAGTCAAGACACTTACGATTGCATTTTCATTCAATGTCCCGCAATGAATGTAGCAAAATGTGCACATTGAAAATGCATTCCGAAACAATCACGTCTCCGCCCCCTCTCGCCTTGTCAATCACTGCGTGAACAAGGCGGGGCTTGCAGAAGGTCAGAGACTCAAATCTCAAGAAAAGGATTCAAGTGAGAGAACATGGACAAAACAGTTGGCCCGTGTACGTTTTGATGATTTCGGTTTATGGCTTCAATATTTCATTCGCACTTGTGGGCAGAGCTGAAACGCTGCTTTCATCTGATTGGTCGAATCGCTCCACCTTCAGCTCGGTCTTTTCATTCTTTCAGGCAGAATAAGAGTCAGTGCGAGTGAAGCACTGTAATGTCTGAAACTACACTCACTGTTAATTAGCATAATATTTGAATCAGATGTAGCTGGGCACATAATTCGTGCTGCTGCGACTTGCAAGAGACCCCGTTAAATTATTTCTAGGTTGTATACTGTATTGTATAAATATTGTCCCACTGATAAAAACAGTGCAAATAGTTCTGTCTCCTTGGATAAAAGTGAAGTGGAAATAAATATAGTTAAATTTATGAAATAAAATTAAATAGGATTTTTTGGGAAGGTAAGTCTGGCCAGTTATACAGCAACACGAGTCAGAGGAGTCTGAAGATCTGAGCTGAATTTGGTGAAACATTAAAGTTCTAGTCTGTGTCAATCGCTCATAATAAATAATAATAATAATGTTATCCGTATTTTTCGGTATAAGTTGCATCAGTCCAAAAATACATCATGACGAGGAAAAAAACATATATAAGTCGCATTTATTCAGAACCAAGAGAAAACATTACCGTCTAGAGCTGCGAGAGGGCGCTCTGGGGTAGGCTACAGGAGCACTGAGCAGCATAGAGCTAATTTTACTATTTTTATTTAGAAATGTAACTATATTAATTTTTACAATTATTTATTAATGTCACACACACATACCTAGTGCCTTATGACTTAAAATATGAGAGTGGTAAATGTTACAGACATGGAACTGTTCAGTCTATTATTGATGTTTATTTCCACTTCACTTTTATCCAAAGAGAGAGAACTATTTGCACTGTATTTATCAGTGGGACAATATTCATACAATACTACAACCTAGAAATAATTAGCAGGTCTCAGCAGCACGAATTATGTGGCCAGCATCATCTGATTCAAATATTATGCTAATTAACAGTGAGTGTAGTTTCAGACATTACATTGCTTCACTCGCACTGACTCTTATTCTGCATGAAAGAATGAAAAGACAGAGCTGAAGGTGGAGCGATTCGACCAATCAGATGAAAGCAGCATTTCAGCTCTGCCCACAAGTGCGAATGAAATATTGAAGCCATAAACCGAAATTATCAAAACGTACACGGACCAACTGTCTTGTCCATGTTCTCTCACTTGAATCCTCTTCTTGAGATTTGAGTCTCTTGACCTTCTGCAAGCCCCGTCTTGTTCACGCAGTGATTGACAAGGCGAGAGGGGGCGGAGACGATCGGCTCGGAATGCATTTTCAATGTGCACATTGAATTTTGCTACATTCATTGCGGGACATTGAATGAAAATGCAATCGTAAGTGTCTTGACTGTGAGTGTTAATGCATTTAAGAAAAATAGCATTTAAATTATCATTTTGCCACAGTTTTTGCTTGAACATGTTATACATATCTAATCATTTCTGTAATACATTTTCATTTTAATTTTGCAACTTATAAAGCGTTACAATTAGTATTCATTTTACATATTAAAACTGGTGTATGAAATGGCAAATGAAAATTGTTATTTAATTTTCATTTTCATTTTGCACCAAACGTTGCACAAATGTATTGGAAAATGTAAATGTAAATACAGAAATGCATTGTCATTTTACATATTGCATTGTCATTTTGAATATTACATCCCAAATTGAATAATGCTACCCATATGCTTCCATAAAAAGCAGCCTTATGTAATCTATTTACTACACATTATATCTTTTTATTCAAGTAGCAAATGGATGTTCTCAAATATTTAGAATATTTGTATTTAACATGATAATGAATTTATAGAAACATTGTAACATTACTAATTTTAATGCTTACATTTACATTCAGCTACATTAAATGAGCAAAGAATATTAGCATTATCAACGTACATCGTCACTGACTTCAGTTTAGCGTGAGTTTATGCACTTTATGATACACTGTATGATAAATAAATCTCTTATACTTACATTGCACATACATGTGTAAAACCGTGTGATTAGAAAGTGAACTGGATCACAGTGAAAAATGCTAATAAAACAAGCTGTAGTCAGGACCAGAGTGTGGGAACAGCTTAATAGTTTGTCAGAAAAGCCATATGGGATTTCCAAAAAGTGTTTTTAATCTGTAAGATCTCTAAGGTTAGTAACCATTCTGAAAGATGAAAGATACTGTTTAACAAGTATTTGGCTTTTGGGCTTTGAAGATGGTAGAAAACACAGCAGATTGTAGTGGGCGAGAGTGCACATACATAACAGATAAAGCTTGTTTAATGTCATGTTCACTTACAGATGGTCTTGGCCTTTTGGCACCTTCTGTTTATTGTCACCTAAGGTTTCTGTTGCAGGATTGAATTTTCTCTTTTTTATTGTTACAGTGAAATAAAATCAGCCTCAGTGTTGGAGTCCAAGGTTCCTTCAGGTATGTGTTGTGTTCAAAAACATATTTGGAAGCTGTAGCAAATGTACCATTAATACCACTTCTGCATCAGCAAAAGGTGTTGCCTTAAAGGGGTCATATGACATTGCTAAAATGAACATTATTTGGTGTTTTTGATGTTATGCAATGTGTTTTTGTGGTTTAAGGTAAAAAAAACATTATTTTCCACATAATGTACATTATTGTTTCTCCTCTGTGCCCCACCTTTCTGAAACGTGTTGATTTTTACAAAGCTCATCATTCTGAAAAGCGAGGTGTATGCTGATTGGCAAGCTATCCAGTGTGTTGTGATTGGCTGAATACTTTAACCGTGTGACGGAAATATTACACCCCTTGCCATACTGTGATACCATGTGTCCTGGCACGACGAGACAAAACCACTAAAACCCATTACAAACGAGGCATTTGTTGCATCCAGTGTGGACATAATTACTGATTATAATGGCTTATACTGTCTTTTTACGTGTTGTGTATCGTATTTGGGTTGAACTCTTCTGGAACAGTGTTGTAAATACAGCTTATCCACTGATTTCTAGTTGTGTCCTCTTTTGGAAGGCCAAACAAAGTAGTTTCGCTTTCATAACAAAACACACAGCAACAGCAACAGCAAGAATCAACATTACACCTTTTCTTTGCGTGAACATTTGGGCTGCGTTATGCAAATCTTCCCGCACAGTGACGTGGGGGCGTGTTTAAATGAGCCGTTTTAGGAGGGCATAAAGAATATCTAATTTGGATTGAGATTTTAGTCTTTGCAACTTTACAGATCTTCTTTATGCACCGATAGCTTGTAACACTCCAAAGAGAAAGGAAAAATTTTAATCACATCATATGACCCCTTTAAACTTAAGATATGTCATGTGCGAATCCCTCTCATTTATTTTATTGTTTTATTTTCTTACTTCTGGTAGCAGTGAGTACATTTATATTCGTCTAGTTTTGTGTTCAGTGCAGTTGTTGCAGAACGACCAAATTAGAACACACACACGATCAGTATACAGAAATAGTTCAAGTCCCCAAATTACTTTTTAAGGGCAAGGTATTCTTAGTGCCTGTTAGTTTTATAGTTAACCTGTGCCTCTGAGAGTCACTGCCAGGATGACAACCTTGAGAAATCTGCCAACCCGTGTACAAAATGAGAGCTGCGCCAGTGCTGTTTTTTGGGGGGGAGAACTCCATTATATGACTAAAATTAATCATAATAGCACTGTCACATTAACTCACTTTCCCAAAGGATAGGTTAAAAAGGCTAAAATTTTGACTATGATCAGTTTTGATGTTCAGTCCTAATTTCGCATTATGGTGGAAACTTGAATCCAAAGTATATTTCAATTATGACACATCAAGAATGTTTAGCGAATGTCTTCATCTGAACACGTAAGCTTTTGAAAGTACACTTTGTTTGAAAGGGCATGACATTTTTAACAAAGCAGACTTGACCCACAAGTTTGTAATGTGTTCTGTTTGTTGCGTAACAACACACACATTATCTAGACGCACATCTCTTTCAGAGTGTTAATGTTTCACCCAATAACTGATATGTTGGTGTGTGTTTTATCAGATATATCAGATCCTGGGGAGGAGGAGGGGCCTACAGAAGGGGAGTTTGAAGGCCATCAAGAGGCTGTGAATGGAATGCAGATCCATAACGGACTGCTGTACACTTGCTCAGGGGACCGCACTATACGCGCTTTCAATCTGATCGTAAGACTTTGTAGAAATTGTCTGAAACATGTAGTTTAGGAAAAGCATTTCAACACCAATATGATGATCGATGAATGAATGTAGCTTACAGTCTCCTCGTTGGTACAGAGCCGGAAGTGTATGGCGCTGTTTGAAGGTCACAGCAGTAAAGTGAATTGTCTGTTGGTGTCATGTGGAGGAGGCCTGCAACAGCGCCTGTACTCGGGATCAAGTGACCAGACCATCCGCTGTTACAACCTCAAGGTACTTTGATTCACACTGCTTTTAAAATAGTCCATCCAAAAATGAAAACTGTCGTCATTTATTCAGATTGATGTTGTTTGCAACTTTATTTTCTTTAATAGAACATGAAAGTTTTCAGATGCACAGGCTGCACTTTAGTAGAGAGTTATTCACATGGTCAAATAGAGTGAATAGAGTTATTATGGTCAAAAAGTACCATAAAATAGTTCATACAACTTTTTATATCAGGGGCGCACAGTGCAAGGCTGTCTAATTCTAAACTTTAAAATATACATTTATTTTTTCATTTATTTTAATTACACATTTAAATTAATCTGAAGGAAATTATACATTTAACATGCTTTAACAAGGATTATTTCAACCAAACATGAAGTGTGCTTGTGTGGAAAGGAAATGGTCCTTCTTGGGTCCTTTACAAAAACGAGTGAGCACCATTTATAAAGATTGAAATAGGCCCTATGTAATATGCACTGTTGCTTAGTATTAAATTAAAGCTTCAGATGCATGATATTTGTAGGGCCCTATGAAATCCGTTTTATTTTTCCCAAAGTAGCCTAGGTTGTATCTTTTCCAAAATATTTTTTTCCATTTAAATTTTTCTGGATCCATTTTGTTTGTTTTTTTCTTTTTCTTTTTCTGCATGATTATATTAAATCTTATCAAAAAACATGTCTAATTAATTAAAATCATGTAACTTGTTTCATTTGACAGCAATTTAGGCCTATTAAAAGTTTAACAAAAATTACATTCTATTTTAATTTTTCTGTACTCCATTTTAATGTTTAATAAAAAATAAATAACTACTAAATAACTTTAAATAATTGAATTCGTAAAAACAACATAATTTATTAAGCTGTATACAATAATAGGGCCCTATGAATTTTATTTTATTTATTTTTTAGAAATTCTGTGTGTATTAACATTTTTCTGTTGAAGGCAAAACATTAATCTTTCATTATAATGAATATTCAAAGTGCTACACAACAGAAGTTTACTGTGTAATGAACAATGTCACGGAATTTGTCAAACATTAAATTATTAAATCAAATGCAATACAGTACACTTTAATTAAAAGGCTGTATGGACTAGTGTACCATATTTTTCGGACTATAAGTCGCACCTGAGTATAAGTCGCATCAGTCCAAAAATACGTCATGACGAGGAAAAAAACCTATATAAGTCGCAATGGACTATAAGTCGCATTTATTTAGAACCAAGAGAAAACATTACCGTCTACAGCCGCGAGAGGGCGCTCTATTATTTCAGTGTAGACTACAGGAGCACTGAGCAGCATAGAGCGCCCTCTCGCAGCTGGAGACGGTAATGATTTCTCTTGGTTCATTTCTCTTGGTTCATGTCAAATTAATTTTGATAAATAAGACGCACTTGACTATAAGTCGCAGGACCAACCAAACTATGAAAAAAAGTGTGATTTATAGTCCGGAAACTATGGTATGTGAATATTAAATGGCAAAAAAAATACTATTTAGCTACTACAGACGTTTTTGTTTTATAAAGCTATGAGAAGTTTTAGTTAACAATGATAACTTTGTTTGACTTCCAGCCTTACATCATCTTTTTTGTTTCGTGGAAGAAAGTACTAAACATGAGTTTCAATTATAATGGCACCGATGATAGAATGACAGGAATTCTGAGTCCTTCTGTTTTTAGCATTTTCTTAATACTGTTGTTTTTAATGGCTTTCTATAGCACCGAGAATATTACCAGGATTTCTGTTTGTTTTTTCTCAGACCACAGAGTGTGTGGAACAGCTGGTTCTCCCAGACCGAGTGCTTTGTCTTCATAATCGTTGGAAAATTCTCTATGCCGGTCTTGCCAATGGCTCTGTGATCACCTTCAGTCTTAGGGTATTAAGTCTTTAATGAATCAGAATTCAGGGTTTGGGCTAAAATAAGCTATATTTAGCAAATATAAGCTTATGTAGTCCTCTGTTCCCTGATCGTGTGTTTGCAGAACAATAAGCAGCTGGATGTGTTCGAGTGCCACGGCCCGAGGGCTGTCAGTTGTCTGGCGACGGCTCAGGAAGGGGCTCGACGTATCCTGCTGGTCGGCTCTTATGATGCCACCATCAGCGTTAGAGATGCTAAGAGTGGCCTGCTGCTGCGAACGCTGGAGGGCCACAGCAAAACTGTTCTCTGCATGAAGGTTTGTGCCTGATCCCATTTTTCCAAATGATTATGCTTAATGCAGTTACTCAAAACATGCTCATTCAGTGTCATCATATTAAAAAGAGATATGCTTTGAAAATACTAGGTTTTATTGGTTTCTTCTCTTCAGGTGGTGAATGATTTGGTGTTCAGTGGCTCGAGTGATCAGTCTGTACATGCTCATAATATTCATGTGAGTACATAATGCAGTGTTCCTCTTTGAGATGTGAGAATGAGGTGTCTTGTTTGTATCTTATTCGGTTCCTTGTGTCTTGATGTCCAGACAGGAGAACTGGTGAGGATCTATAAGGGTCATAGTCATGCTGTCACTGTGGTGGCTATACTGGGAAAGGTGATGGTCACCGCGTGCCTGGACAAACTGGTCCGTGTGTACGAGCTCCAGGTAGAAATGACACATTTGCATTCCATATACTCATTTTACAAAGATTTCAAGTTTGTCAAGAAACGTTATTTTCAGTTATTAGCACATTATTTTTACAGAATTACAGTAAATCAGTACTGTTTAGTGTTATTTTTAAGGAAGATTAAAACTATTAAAAATGGTTTGCATTAATTGAAATAAACTTAATTAAACTAGAATATACATATTAAATGCAAAAACCTTAAACTTGAAAAACTTATTTGCAGATAATTTCCAAGGCATCAATTCTAA
Organism: Carassius carassius; assembly: GCF_963082965.1. Classification (NCBI taxonomy): domain Eukaryota; kingdom Metazoa; phylum Chordata; class Actinopteri; order Cypriniformes; family Cyprinidae; genus Carassius; species Carassius carassius. The sequence goes on from NC_081786.1 coordinate 21,672,068, forward strand.
TTTTCATTTAAATAAAATATTCAAACCGAAATAAAAATAAAGCTTTAAAAATAATTTACCTGGTATTCTCATTTAAAAGTAATGATAATAAAAATGACATGAAATAACTACATTTAAAATGCAAAAATCAAAGATAAAAAATATAATATTCCGTAAATAATACTACAATAAAACTGGTGTTATTTAAAAAAAATATTTTTATTAAAATCATGAAATATCACTATGCTGTATGAATGCTGTAAAGTAAAAAAAAAATGGTAATAAGAATGTGCACAAGACTTTTTTTTTCTAAACCGTGTTAATGAAAATTTGTGAGATCAAATATTTAATTGTAGTGAAATTAGTCACAATGTAAAAAATATCAGTGGTCCATTTTCTTGGATTCATTCACTCGTGAGTGGGATTAAAACGCTATGGTTGTAACCTATTTTTGTGATATCGACCATATCTCTGCTGTTTCCAGTCTCATGACAGACTTCAAGTATATGGAGGACATTCAGACATGGTGATGTGTATGGTCATCCACAAGAGCATGGTGAGTGCGTCTTGTTAACACCCTGTTGCGATCCAAAACCAGATTTCATAAATTATTGAAGTAAATGATTTTAAAAATGAAGCTGGCGGTGGTTTGTCTGTTGCAGATCTACACAGGCTGCTATGATGGGAGCGTGAGAGCTGTCAGATTGAACCTGATTCAGAACTACCGCTGCTGGGTAAGAAACTGAGGTCGTGACATGACAAACTCATCGAGACTGAAAGAGATTCCTGATGCGTGTTCATGTGTTTCCTGCCTCCTCACAGTGGCACGGTTGTACGCTAATCTTCGGCGTGATGGAGCACCTGCAGCAGCACCTGCTGAACGGTCACACTAGCCCAGCACAGCAAATATTCAAGTGCCGCTGGAGGAACTGTGACACCCACTTCACCACCCGCAACGGCTCCAAACAGGTACGGCAGACATGAAAACCACAAGGATGTACTGCAGAAGAGAATTTGTATATTTTGCTGCATGTACCACAAATGAAGGCTTTCCGTGTTTGATACTTAAAGCTACGATCAAACATTCATTTGTCATAAATTATTCAAGCTGCTTCATCAGAAACTAAAACAAACAAAAAGGCAAAGTTGCTTCCACTGTTAGAAGGAAAAAAATCAAGTGATTGCTGGCGCCGCATGCACACAAAGTTTATCTTTGCTAAATTGACAATGCAGCCCGTTCATTATAAAATACAGTCAGTCAAACATACGGAGGAAAGAAAACCTGCTCAGCTTAAATATGTAATCAAATCTGTGCTGTTAAGTGTTATCACCGTACCGCTGTGATGTAATGCAAAAATGTAGTTTTACGTGGATATTGGAACGAGAGTGAAGTAGGCTATAACAAATAATAATTTGGCATTCAGATACATTGCGAATATGAAAACATTTGATTTTGTGTCAAATGAGAGACCCTACGTTGCTTTCAGTTTCATTTTAGCCTAAATGGATTTGTTTTGGCTTGTCGTTTATGTTGCTATAACTTCTTATAGGCTATTGTTTATTCTTGTTATTTTTTAAATAGGCTATTGTTAATTGAAATGATTTGTTGTGGAGTGAGGGGAACTAAAATGGCAAAGCTATATTTACAGTTTTTATTATAATGTTTGTTAACATTTGGTGTCAGCATTAGGCCTTTTTCTGAATAAAATAATGAAATGCGACTTATTAATAGGCTGCGCAATGTGTTTTTTTCTTAGCCTATTTTAACAATGCAGCAAACCTTTTTAAATATTTTGATAAATTACTGAAAATAAATAAATGACTTTTTAAACCATTTAAATGATTTTATTAATCTGTAAAAAAATTTTACGGTTGGTTAACGGTTAACCGATTAAAATGAACATCCCTAAACTAGACTATTTATTTTCATGAGGGTTAGCCACCTTTTCCTCCCAATTCTCATTACTTTAATGCAACAAAAATAATTATCTTATCATGTTTTTATGTTTTCACAATTTAAAAACATGCATGTTTTAACTCTAAGTTTCTGTTTAGCAAAGAATTTAAAAATATTGTAGAAATGTTTTTTAGCAGAAAATAAGCACGCCGTCACAGGAATAAATTGCATTTTAAGAAATATATTAAAATGTTAAATTGTTTTCATTTTTAATAAACTTTCACTATATTATTGTTTTATTGTATTTTTCATCAAATAAATGTGGTAAGCATAAGAGACTTAAAACATAAAAAAAAAAAGTCTTATTGACCCCAAACATTTAAATGGGTCTATGTGTGTATAGTTATTTATAGATAAAACTTTAGACTTTTTTGTATAAATTATAAAATAACATTTTCAAGCTATTTTGTTTGTTTTTTTACATTGATGTGACTCTTGTCTTTGTAGGCAGTGCATTGTCACATGCAGAAACATGCTGAGGACGACAGTAAAATGGAGCCATGAGGGGCCAAGGCAATTTCACAGACATAGTCTCCTCTTTTCCCATATTGGGAATGTCTCGTTCAGCCCTCGCCAGAGGAGCCCTGTTCATGGGCATATTTTTAAACGATCCATCAGATACCAACATACTGCCACTTAGATGAAACTGATGCCACAGTTTAAACAATGGTGGTTGATTTTATGCTCTGAGAAATTGGTTTAAAGTAAAAAAAAAAGACTGTTATTGTAATTTCAAACAAAAAGAAAAGCATTTCTCTATAAGTGGATTAGATTTGTTGGTATTTTGACGAGAGGACGTTTTTTTTACATGTGCGTCCTCTCTTTCACTTCTTTCTGAAGTGTGAAATATGCTCAATTCTTTTATACTGACGTGGCATTGCTCTGATACTCTCCTGGAAGGGATTGATTTCTGTATCAGACTCTTTTCCAAGTCTCTCATCTGATCATACGCCGTATCGTATCGTCAGCTCTGAGATTTACTGACCAAATAAAGACAGAAACTGTGAGAAACATTTGGGTACCGGTGCAGCAAAAGAGGTGCTGCAGCTCCCTCAGCAAACACGTGTAGCTCACGGTTGTGTGTGCCGTATGACTTTACCGATCTTCTGATGTGGAGTGAATTCAGAAAGCATGAGACTTGTCGTGTCGAGCAACCAGGTTTTAGTGTTGTAACGTTGCAGGCTTTTGTGCAGGACAAGGTCAATTTTCCAATGACATGGTATTAAATACCTGTCAAAGCAATCTGTTATTATGGAACATTTAAATATGGTTTACGAATACAAAAATCTGTTTTAGACCAGTTGTGTCTGGTGATTTTATTTGGTTTTCTTTTTAAAATCTATTTCTAATCATTTTTTTGTTTTTGTTTCTCTATGGTTGCTCACCAAAGGTGAAGTTGAAGGATTCAGGTTTGCCGTGACTCTTACGTCTGCAGTTGAAATGTTTGCTGTGCTGTTGACAGAGACTATAAAGTGGCAGTTGGTTGAAAACAAATGAGAATGTGTTTTATGGGATAGTGTGGATGAGAAGACAAGAATTTTATTTTCCTTTTTTTTGTTTTTATATAGTGAAGAAGTTTGGTTTTTTTTTTTCTTTACCTTTACATTATTTTGTGGCATTTGTGCCAATGTGATTTGTAGTTTTATGCAAGTTCAGGAGGGTCCTCACACAGGAAAGTGCCTTTATTTTACTGTGTGAGAATGAAAGTTGTTGGGGTGATAAACATGGGACGTGTGTTTGTGCAGTTGGGAGTGTATTACTTCACTTCCTACAATCCTCAGCCCTGTTATGCACACACAAACCAAAACTTAGTGTAACCATTAACTACAAACATCTTAATAAACTAACTTGATTTTGTAGGTTTCTGATGTACGTTTTTATACACAGCAACAAAACTCTCGTAAAAAAAAAAAAAGAGAATATTTTACTACCCCTAAAGAGTTGTATTTGTAACTATATATGGTCACTTTTGTCCGGTTTTTAGTTCTATAATAATGGATAAATTCACAGTTTTTTTGTTTTTTTTTCACTAAGGCATAACTTTTGAAATGCATCTTTTGCTATAGTCGTGTGTTGCTGAGGAGAGATTTGCAGCCAACCTCTTACCTGGTATTCCCACTTTTCTCACACTTATTCATTTCAAACACTGTTAAAATCTTTATAGACATTTTGTACACAAGTGCTATTGAAACAAAGAAATAAAAAAGATATACTGTGCCACTGTGTGCCTTTCTTTTATCCGAAGGGGAAATTTGGGTTCATGGAGATTATATTCCAAATAGGCTACATTACCTTTGTTTTGAAAGCAATAACAAATGTTGTAACAGGGCTGAAAAAAAATGTAAGATATGAAATAGATAGTGAAATATACTGCTTATATACTGTAGAGCTTTTACAGAGCCTCTAAAAAAAAAGAGGAAAACAATTCTCCATTCATTTTATTTTGCAATTGCCACTTATGCTTGTGTAAATAATTAGGCTTTGTTTCCTGCTGGGAAAGCACTTCAACCAAGAACTACACATTTATTTTGTTAAACGGCTGAGGTCAGTACACTCATTTGAACAAATTGTTAAATGTAGGTCAAGCACAAAAGAAAAAAAGCCTATGTTCGACCCATGTCTACACTCACAGTAATGAAATAAAAACCCTGAATGTTTTCATCCATCATGAAATCTGAGATGTTTCCTGATGATTCTTCTCTAGTGGTTTTTGATATTCAATTCCTTACCTGGTTCTTCGTGTTAACTTACAAATATTAATGTCTCACAAACAACCAGGATTTGAAACCATGGGGACCACCTACATGGTCCTTTTCCATGGATTTTGCTATTACCAAATAAAAATGGGAGGCTGGGATGTATGTCGTGCATATCTGGAGAAAGATGGAAAGATACTTTTTAAGAAATCTGAATTGGAAAGAATGGCAATATGATGATAAGAGTTTCCAAGTGTATGTGTAGTTTCGCAAACCTAATGCATATGTGGTGTGAAACCAGAAATGAATCTGGATTGTGTTTCAGTGTGAATGGTCAGAACAGATTTCAAGTAGTTTTTCTCATCACTTTAAGGCATCGCGTGTACAATGTAATAAGAAGTGTGCAATACTGTCAAAATTCAAATCTTTTTCTTTTTAGTGTTATGTAATATTAGATAATCAATTATATATTAGGTCCTTCAGCATACTGCAAAAGGAAATCTGAATAATTAGCATCTTTTGAGGAGAAATGCTGTCTGTAACACCAGTTTAGACGAACTGAATGAAGTTCATGTGAAAAGCTACTTTGAGGAATGAATTACAACAAAATCAAACTATAAAACTATAAAATACCTCAAAAGTTGCTACAACCCCAAAATGTTTCCTATGCAATCTAACTAAAGAAATTTGATGTTGTTGTGTAACACTAACACTCATTTCCCCCTTCTTGCCACCCCATATAAAACTGAAATGAAGAGGAGGAGTAATGATGTATGAAGTTTCCAGAGCTGGTGTTCAGTGTGGGCTGAGGTACAGAGAAAGAGGTAACAGTAGTCTGGCACGCTGAGTGTTGAGGTAAGAGCTGGTAGTTCTGGTCTTTGCTGAGTCTGGGCTCACCTGGATCCGTAGCTGGTCTATGCATACATAGTTAGCTGGAGCCACTGGAGAAATTGAAATTCAACACCGAAGTTCAACATTCTGCAATCAGCCAACCTACAGTTTTAAATGGCGTAGTTGTGATGCTAAACGTTAAATTACGAACTGGTGTTAACTTACCTCCAGTACATTAAGTATGATGTTGCCATCTCCACCTTGATCAAAGGCCTGAAATGCTCCTAGAATGAGAAAAGGTTCACGTCAGACAGTACGCATGTATGATTTTTGCATACACAGGCCTTAAATCAACTGTACGCAGTGAAATCTTTAATTGTTTACATACTGTATATACTGTTTGTTGGGTCATTTGCAGGAAGCGGTTCTCTATGTGTTCCCCCTGAATTTAGTTTGTAAAGAACTTTAATTTGAAACATTTTATGAACAAATACGTACATTTTCTTTGTCCCCACACTTTCCATTCAACCCTGTTATGCTGAGATTTCCTAGTTTTAGTTCAATTTTTGCCGTATTGTAGTAGTTCATTCCATCGTGGTCAAAACATGGGAACAATTAAGTACAAAGTGGCCACTATTTAACTAATTAATATATTTAATTTAATTAGCTCTTTAATAATTTAATGAATAAAATATGGCCACAAATTAAGTTGTGGAAACAAGTTCTTAATTTGTGGCACAATATAGATTTTTTTTCTGAGTCATACGCAGAGCTTGGTTATTTATTTATTTATTTATTTCTGAAATCATATTTAATAGAAACATTTATTGGTATCTTATTGTTTACCTTAATCTCAAGTCAACTCTGTTGCGATCAGCCAGCAGATTTTTACAGGAAAAAAATTACAACCCACAAAAATTCTGACTGCCAATAATATTGTGTGATGCAATGATATTTGCTTGCTACTTAATCATTTTTGTTATGTCTTCAATCTGAAGACATTTTAAATGTAACAGGGTTGACAAATATGGGTTTTCCTTTTTTAATGCATTATTTATCAATTAAACTGTGCCTTATAAAAAGTCCATAATTACCATTACAAAATTAATATTGTAGATTCAAAATAATGTAGAAAATGTATTATATATATATATATATATATATATTTTTTTTTTTTTTTTTTTTATAAATATATATAATGGCACCACTACCTGAGAATGATTCAGTGTACTATCCACTATATACTGTTTGTGGTAACACTTTTTTTTTAAGATGTCCTCGTTACACAAGTTACATGTACTTACTATTACAATAACAAAAAAATATGCATAATTACATAAAAGTAACCCTAGTCCTAACTCTAAATATATAGTAAATATATGTTGTTAATTAATATTACTCCGTACTTAAATGTATAATTACACTGTAACAAGGACACCTTAAAATAAAGCCTAACCCTATTTGTTGTACTGCTTGCTAAAGAAAAATAACTTACTGAACATGCCCTCCAGTCGCACAAGGCAGCTGACGAAACTGTCAAAGTCGACGTTCATGTTTTCGTTGGCGTAGCGCATGGTGATGATGTCATAGAGCTGGTTATTCAGACGGAAGCCTGAGTGGAACACAAAACACGTGACTGAACAGTGACAAGACCATTAGAGAGACAGACAAATGTTCTTCAGTGTGAGAACAGATGAACAGGAGAAACACATGAGAACCGTCGAACCTGCATCATTGATGGTGTTTCTCATCTCGTAGCTGCTGATAGTGCCAGTGTGATCAAAGTCATAGCGCTTAAAGATTCCCTGTGGAGAACATTCAAGTCAATGTAAGCCTTTTTAGTAGTAGTATTGCCATTTATATAGACAATAATGAGGAGACTTCAAACCTGCCACTGTTTGATTTTGTTCCACAAGTGTCTAAACTCTTGTAGATTAATTCTTCCTTTTCCATCCATCTGTGTGATTAAGATTAAGAAAGATTTGCATGCAGTATTGTACACTGTCTATCACATCTGCTAAGAAATTAAAGCGACTGAACATGAAATTAAAAAGTTACATTTATTATTTTGAAAACTGTCAGAATACAAATAGAAGTGTTCCTTTCCGCCCTGTTATGCTGTGAAGTGTCCTTCTTTTAGTTATTTATCATCATGTTCCAGAAAGTGACAAACATCTGGTGTCAGTAAGAGTTTAATTTTTTTGAAAGAAGTCAATCAAGGCTGTATTTATCTGATCAAAAATACAGTAAAAGCAATACTATTCTGAAATATTACTACAATTTAAAATAAATGTTTTCTGTACTTTAAAATGTCATTTATTACTTTGCTACAAACTGAGCATCATTACTCCAGTCTTCAGTGCTCAATAAATATTATTATCAATGTTGAAAACAGTTATGCTGCTTAATATATCTGTAAAACACCATGCTATGTTTTTTATGTTTTAATGAAGGATTCATTGATGAATAGTAAAGGTCAAAACACAAAAAAAATAGTATCAATTAATGTTTGGTGAAATATTATTTGATTTTTACACTATAATATTCATCTCCAAACAATAGGTAACAGAGTTGGCACAACATTTTTTGATAAAGAAATGTCAAAACTAGTGATAATACCTGAATTGACATTTCTATTGATTTACATTTCTGTTAATAAGAATATAAATTCCTAACTTTAGGGAGAATATGAATTCCTAAGCGACATGTTTGAAATAATGTAGGCTAAAAACGATAAATATCTATTGGAGCATTGCAAAGCTGTAACCACATATTGGCTGCTGTAAACAATAAAGCCACAAATGTTTTGGGCAATACCTTTAAAAGGTACTTTAAGAAATCATGTAATTTTGATACAAAGGATACATCCATGAGGGCAATCATGCTTCTACAGCTCTCTCGACTGAAGCCCTCAGTCTGTATGTCCTTGTCTGTAAACAGCAGAGTCTTTCTTGAAAACATTCTACAGAAAAACCACAAACATTCAATGTAATAATCATTCAAAGACAGGCCTACGTACCTTTAGACAACACCTTGTTCAAGACATCTTTGAGTTCATTAGCTGAGACCTCCATCTGCTGCAAGACAGAAGAATAAACAGAAAGTCAGGTGGGGTGTTTGTTACGTCAACATAAACTTTTATCTATGGCTGTTACCACTGTTACCACTGGCATGGCCAATGAGCGGCCCCACCCCACCACCATACTCACACTCCCCCTAGCGCTCAGTGGCTCCCCAGTACTCACGTCCCCCGCGATCTGCTGGAAAATAGACAGGAACTGCTGGTCCTCCTCGCTCTCTTCCCCAGTCGAAGCCGGAGCCGGCTGATCAGACATGGGATTTGTAAAATACACAAGTGAGAACTGATCACTAGTAGATTCTCAATAATTAATGCTGATTTTACTTGGACAGTTTGTCCTCCAAAGTAAAAGTCAAATGACAGAGAAATGACAGAATGAGCAGAAATTGCTTGTGTGAAATTGGCCTGCCAATTGGTTGCAACAGGGTTGATAAAGTGTTAAGGGTGTTTTCGTTAGAGCAAGGTTGCAATCAAAAGAGCTCACCATAAGTCCACTCCAAATCTCCATTATATTTTTGGACTGGATTTATGTAAACCTTATTAAAGAAAGTTAAAAACAGATTTTAACCTAATAACCATAATATTTGTAACAAAATTTCATTGCGAAAATAGCACTTGGCCTCATGTTTTTAATGCTCTATGTATTTTAAATAGTTCAGTTTAAAGAGCCTGTTTGGTGCATTTAATTGCATACATTTTTCTGAATGCACACTATGTTTGGCTGCTCAGATTCAGTTTTTCCAAATAAAAAAAATTAAAACTGGGTCCCTATTTGACTAATTTTTGTAGAGTTGTGTTGTTACTAAGTTTATAGTTCAGCAAAAAAAAGTAATGTCACACATAATCATGACCGATCACTGTTTACATTATCGTTCCATAGTGTTACATGAAAGTACTCATGCACATCTCTAGTAATTATAAGGTGTATTAATTGTAGTTAGTTTTATGTTGTAATTTATTTTCTTAGGGGAGAGTGGTTACGTTGACCCACCCCTGTATCTAGGATACTGTACACTTTTACTGTCATGTGACCATATATTTTGGAAACCACCCATCATTTCTGCCAGTAAAGGAGTGTAAAGTAGAAACACGTGGGAGGAGTGGAAAAGACACTTATTTACTTTAAAAAAGGTCAAATTTTTTCATGTCAGATGTGGCATAATGGCTTCTACATCAAAACAAATTCATCCAGGTTTAACATTTTTATAATGCATATAAATCATATTTAGCAACATAAAAAAAAACATGGTAATCATTTAGCTAAATATTAGCCTGAATGGTTAAGCTAGATGTTTTTGTCCCCCAAAAATGTCAGCTATAGGCCAAAGTGAGCAAAAAGACTGTGGGGTAAATTGAGCCAGTGTTTTAACTCATCCCATCTGAAGTTAAGGTTATAGGTTATAAGGTTATAACTTCTTGGGAATCTTTTAACACGTTGTTTCACAGATTCCAGACAGAGAAATTGAAACATTATTGTGTTAATGTTAAGTTAGCTTAATAAAAAAAAAATATATATATATATAACTATTAGTTTTTAAAAAAGGTAAATTATTTTTAAAAATTCACATGGGTTTGAATCAGATTCAGTTAGATGGTCAGTTTACACCCAGATGGTGCACTTCACCCACTGACTCGGGTCAACTTACCCCTAACCTGGGGCAAATTGAGCCACGAGAAGACTTTTTTTAAAATTAGAACCCTTTCCATAGATACACTCTAATCATTTAAGATTTCAAAGTACTACTTAGTTAGGGCTAGTAGTTTGGTACTATACTGTATGTAATAAAGGCACACCTTTTTAGATGATCAAGTACTTACCACTGGATGATCAGCTTCAATCCTGTTCTCTATCTCCCTGAGAAGAAACCAACAAACATCGGTCATCAAAGAGCTTTCGGGGAGCCTTTTATCACGTAGGTTTCCCTTCATATTTGAACTTATATATTTTCAGACACTTTTGATTGTCAAATAATCAATTGTTATTCTGCCTATATCAGCCATATAACCATACTTTTTGTTTTAGTATGAATTACTCAAATGTACCATGTGTGAATAATCCTTAACGTATAATTACTTAAATGTATCACTAAGAGTTGATTATCTGTAACATTTTATAAAAGGTGAGAAGTTTGATTAATGGTTACAATGACTATCACAGGGCCAGTGGTTAATACAGAGTTAGGCCACATCAAGAAACTGGACATGATCCATGTTAAAATACTCTGATTCCTCGTCCTTCTTCAGCATTCCTCAGAGAACCTCAGCAGTCCTTTATGTGTCCATGTATTTCTTGCAGCTGAAGTGTAATTGTGCTTCAGAGTTGGTCAGAACTGAAAGGAAATGTTTACCGGAGGGTCCCAAAATGTGCTGGTGCGTGTCCTAAAAAAGATTCCATTACAGCATCGAACTGGGGCCGATTTCTTCTATCTCTACAAATCAAATTGTTGTTAAAATGTTTGCCCTTGTGGTTTTTTCCACCCATTTTCCCAACTGTATCCCATTCCCCTCTTGTATAGAGAACTCAATCATGTAACAATTATGCTACAGTCATGGCCAAAAATATCGGCACCCTTGGTAAATATGATCAAAGGAGGCTGTGAAAATTAATCTGCATTGTTAATCCTTTTGATCTTTTTTTTATTATTTACAAAAATCTAAACTTCCATTGGATATTAAGAATTTAAAATGTGGGGAAATATTATGAAATTAATGTTTTTCTCTAATACTCGTTGGACACAATTATTGGCACCCCTAGAAATTCTTTTGAGTAAAATGTTTCTGATATTTGAGTATATTCCCATTCATATTCACAATTTTGAGCACTCCAGTTTATACACTGTTGAATATAAACATGAAATTATCCAGCCATGGCTACCTGTTTCACAGAAATATAAAGAGGAGGGAAAACAAAGCCCGAATTCCCTTAATCATCCATCACAATGAGAAAAACCAAAGTATATATTTCTGATGAGAAATATATTTGATATAAAATTGAGCTTCACAAATTAGTGAAGTGGCTTTAAGAAAAGAGTTAGAGCAGTGAACATTCACATTTCCACCATCAGGGCAATAATTAAGAATTAATTCCAACCAACAGAAAACGTTACGAAACTGCCTGGAAGGGGACGTGTGTCTATATCGTCCTAATGCAATGTGAGAAGGAGAGTTGAGTGGCTAAAGACTCTCAAGAGACCACAGCTGGAGAATTACAGAAAATAGTTGAGTCTCGGGGTCAGAATACCTTTTAAAAAATGGTCAAACAGAACCTACATCACCACATGTTGTTTGAGAGGGTTTCAAGAAAAATTCTCCTAGCTTATCCAAAAACAAACCAAAGCATATTCAGTCATCAGACACGACTGGAACTTCAAATGGGAATGGCTTCTATGGTCAGATGAAACTAAAAATGAGCTTTTTAGCAGCAAACACTCAAGATGGGTTTGGTGATCACAGAGAAAAAAAGTACCCCATGTGTACAATGAAATATACAGCTGTATTTTTGATGTTGTGGGCCTATATTTCTGCTGGAGGTCCTGGACATCTTCTTTAGATACATGGCATCTTTGATTATATCAAATACCAACAGATAAAAAATCAGTAAGTGACTGACTCTGTTAGAAATCTTATAATGGACCATGTTTGGATCTTCCAACCGTACAACAATCCAAACACAAACCTCAAAAACAACACAGAAATGGGTCACTGAGCACAAAACCAAGCTTCTGCTATAGCCATTCCAGTCCTCTGACCTGAACCAAAGAGGAGAAGCACCAACATGGAGCTGGGAATCTAAAGGGTCTGGAGTGATTCTGGATGAAGGAATGGTCTCTGATCTCTTGTGAGGTGTTCTCTAACCTTTTCGGCATTATAGGAGAACATTTAGACCTATTAAACTGGCAAATGAAGGTTTCAAAAAGTATTGAATAAAAGGGTACCGTTAATTGTGGCCAATGTGTATTAGAGAAAAACATTTATTTGATTATGATATTTCTCCCCATTTTAAATGATTATTATCCAATGAAAGGTTATATATTATATATATATATATATATATATATATATATATATATATTTTATAAAAGATCAAAAGGATTAACAATGCAGATTAATTTTCACAGCCTTCTTTGATTATATTTACCAAGTGTGCTGATATTTTGGCCATGACTGTACCTTGGTATTCATGTGATAATGTAACCATGCCCCTTTGTGCATAAAACAATGCCCATTTAATGCTTTTGCAGCCAATTGAGATGAGTAGCAACTTCTGTAACAGCTGTTTTCAAACCAGGTGTTTCAGACGTTCTTCAGTGTGCAACCATACATACATTTTCAGGGGTCATTTACACAGAATGAGTTTTTGAAATTAGTATTACATTCACAAAATGTTACAAAAGACACAAACTGCGAGCGCAAACAATGAAACTCATCTGTAAAGCACATTTTTACATTAACACACTATGAAAAAGCAGCGCACTGGAATCCAAAAACACATTCTTTGCGAACTGCCCCTTAACCAATATATATATACAGTGTATATATATATATATATGTAATTTTTTTTCAGTAACAATTTTATTTCACTTAAAAATAAAAAATATGAAAGTGTGAGGAAAAATCAGATATCATTGTACATCCCTCCCCTCCCTTCTGCTCTCACTCACTCAGACGTATTTCTCTTTTCAGAGAAGACGCGGAGGATGAACTCGCCTTCCTTGTGGGGCTCGTAGGTGGAGGGAACGATGACATACTCCCCAGGGCTCAGGCGGAAACGCTGGGTCACCTCGCGCAGGTTTATGTAGGCCCTGGAACGAGCCTTAGAGGTGCTAGACATGAAGAACTCCTTCTGCATGTGCTGCTTGTTTCCATGCATCTGACAGACAGAGAAACACAGAATTTGATCAGTCATAAAGAATATATTTATATTCGATCTATAAAGCAGTGGTAAATGCCAGTAAAAGTGCAAATGAAGAGGAAGCACTGCAAAGCCTTGAGCCCAAACATTTCTGATCTTCACATTTCCATACCTCCTTTGGAACCTATGGACAAATGGAAAGAGTTAAAAAAGTGTTGGATGCATTATCAAGCAGATAAATATCTCTGTGTGTGATGAATGCTGCTAATTGCTTAATTTCATGCTGTTATTGACTGAATAAAAACACAATCTCTATATACTCTGTTGGATACCTCATAGATGGAAAATCCAATAGTGAAGAGATTTTCACCCAATTTGCGTTCTCTACGCCTGTTTTTCTGCATTAGGGCAACAACAAAAGTGCAAGCCACTTCACCATCCTCTGCTTCATCATCTTCCTCCAAGAGACGCAGGCGGTATTGTGGATTTGTCCAGAATGTGTCTATAGGAGGCCATACATATTATATTAAAGCCAGACTTCTTTTTTTTCTTTTTACCTGTGAAGCACTTTTAGATGCACTTTATGAATAAAAGCTGCTATACAATTTAGTCAAAGATTACTATTATAATTAAAATAGAAAATAAATGATTTGCTTATAGTTGTTTTTATTACAGTTTCAATTCACACCTGGATAATTCCTGCACCCTCCAGCAGAGCATCCTCTTACCCAGGACCCCTCATTGACAGAAACTGTCCATTTGTGTAATTTATCGTCCTCCAGAGGATCAGGGGTCAGGTTGCATATCTCAATTTTGGTGTAATTTTTCTTAAAATCCTCAAATGACATCCTACGGGTTGACAGCAAGAGTTACAACTTTATCTCTCCTTCTATTTATATTTATTTCTAAGTGAATAAAGACAAAATATCCTTTATAAGCAGCTTTTGTACTATTTAAAATCTGTGTTTTAGCTAAGACCAGCTCATTCTTAGTCAAGACCTTATTTTGTAACCACAATGCTGTCTACATGACTCTCAGAAATCATCATTAGGATATGATTGCTTGCTTGTTTCAACTCACCAGAATTCTCCATCTTCAGCGTTCTGATGCTGAAGTTTCTCTTTTTCCCCTTTAGAGAGGGTTTCCCACTCTTTTGAACTGCAGGGAAAAAAGTACTGTAATAACTGTTGTATACTAACATCTACTTTTTAACCTTGTAAAAGACTAACAAATTACATTTTAAATGGAAGTTTATTGACTGAAGTTTACATAATAAAAAATAAAAAAAATTCCATTGCGTATAACATGGAACTCGTACTCAAGTAAAAATAAATAAATAAATAAACAAAAGATGTCGGTAGCACTTTATTTTACAGTCCTGTTCCTCATGTACATAATATGTACTTATTATAGTAATTACAATAACTATGTAATAACTAGGTACTAATCCTGAACCTACCCCTAAACCTAACCCGACCCCATGTAGTTACCTTGTATTACCAGAACTTTCTTAGATAAATATACTGTAAGTACACTATAAGTACATGTAAGTACACGTACTGTAAAATAAAGTGCAACCGATGTCACTTTATATCTCCCAATAATATTTACATTTTTAAAAGCATAATTTTATAATAAAAGCTCTGTAGTTTTTATTGGTTGGGCAAAACATAATATAAATACAGTACAGTGATTATTATTGAGATAAATACAAATAAACATTCCACAGAAGACTACATTTGTTTGTCTTTGATTATAATGAACTAAATAATAAATAATAAAATTCATCCATACAGTACATTTTAGATTAACTGAAATATTATTATAGATTTAGTTAATGTTTTTATTTTATAGTTTTAATTTTAGTTAAAGTTGTTAACATTTTGTTGTGTTTTTGCCATTTTTATATATTTTTTTACAACACTGAAAAAAAAAATATGTATGGATACTCAAGCAAATCCAAGTTGCTTCAGTCCATGAAGTGTTAATCGTGAAATGTTACTGACAAAATAAAAAAGTATTCAAATTTTTACTCTAATATAGCTTAATAAAGAATTTAACAGAAAAAAAAAACATGAAGATGGATATTTTTTACATGAAGATGAACAATTATTCTAAAATGCCTTGAAAGTATATACTTTTAAGCAAAACTTCTATCAGATGACAGAACGCATGCAACAGATTGTGTGAAACAGCTTTTGAACATGTTAATAATTCATAGCAATTAGCAATATGCATATTAAATAGGGCTGCATATTATGACAACAATCATAATTGTTGATTATTCCCTTGAAATTGTAATTGTGATTATTAATTACGATTATCACAATTTACATGATACATTGATGCAACTGCATGCTGTATTTATATATGTGCAGGAGTGTAAGAAGTTTCTCAGTTTCTTCAGGGAAAAAATTTAAAATATCTATAAGTTTGGTAACCTGCTCAGCAGTTCCTGTGATCTTTCCACCTAGTTTTCCCGAAAGTGCATTTTCTAGTTTTAACATAGTCACTAATGATTGAATTCTGAAATTAGTGATGGCAATGAATATAACTACACGTACTCTTGACCCAATCCCAACATCTGTTCTAAAGGGGTGTCTCTCGTCAATTTGTCCCCTCATCTTGAACATTGTGAACACCTCCCTCACTACTGGTTCAGTTCCAAAAGCCCTTAAAGTTGCAGCTATTACACCAGTCCTTAAAAAGCCTGGATGTGATAAGTCGGATCTATCTAATTACAGACCTATCGCAAACTTACCCTTTCTTGCTAAAGTTTTGGAACGTGTTGTTGTGGCACAACTCCACTCACACTTGTCTTCCAACAAGCTTTTTGAACCTTTTCAGTCTGGGTTTAGAAAGGGACCCAGTACAGAGACAGCCCTGGTTTGAGTTATGAATGATCTGCTTGTCTCAGCTGACTCTGGAGCCTCCACCATCCTGGTCTTGATGGATCTTAGTTCTGCATTTGATACAGTGTGCCATTCTATCCTGATAAACAGGCTGGAGAGATGGCTTGGTATCATTGGTAAGGTACTTAACTGGTTTAAATCTTACCTCACTGATCGTACCCAGTTTGTTGTTTTGGGAAACAACAAATCTGAACTTGGACAGGTCTGTCATGGTGTTCCTCAGGGATCTGTAATGGGTCCTATATTGTTTAGTGTGTGTATGCTTCCTTTGGGACAAATTATTAGGAAAAATGGTTTGGGGTATCACTTTTATACAGAAGACACGCAAATTTACATCAGCTCCAAGTCTGATCCTACTCTCACCTCAACAGTTCTTTCAGAGTGTGTGCTGGAAATAAAAACGTGGATGCACCATAACTTTTTAAAACTGAATTGTTCTAAAACAGGTTCTACTCATTGGCACACCAGCGGCTATTCTCAAGGGTAGCAATCTTAATTTGATTATGGATGACAGTGTAGTACTTCCATCGCTCAGGCTCGTAACCTTACAAAGAGTATTACAAAATCTGCTTTCCATCACCTCAGAAACATTGCAAGAATTAGGCCTTTCCTCACTCCACCTGATGCTGAAAGGCTTATTCATGAATTTGTTACTTCCAGGATTGACTACTGTAATGGACTATTCATTGACTTACCTGCTAAATTAATCAAACGCCTGCAGTATATCCAGAATTCAGCAGCTCGTATTCTCACATATACTCCATCACGTCAGCATATCACAGGCGTGCTTTTGTACAGTCACGTATTGTTTTAAAACTCTAACATTAACATACAAAGCTATACATGAAACTGCATGGAACTCTTATATTTGTGACTTAGTCACCCGATACATGCCTTCTCGTTCCCTTCGGTCTGCTGATTCTCTTACTCTTCAACAGCCTCCCTATAGGTTTAATATCTATGGGGGAGAGAGCTTTCTCTGATGCTGCACCTAGGTTATGGAACGCGCTTCCCATTGCTGTTAAAGAGGCTCACACAATAGCCAGTTTTAAGAAGCTGTTAAAAACCCATCTTTTTAAAATTGCTTTTATGGACTGTCAGTAATATTCTACTGTGTTGTCCTGTAATGAGTATTTTATGATTTATATTTTTTACTTTGTATTGCATTTATTGTAGTTTTTGAATTTTATTTGTTTGTAGCGCTTTGGGTTCCAGAAAAGCACATTATAAATAAAATGTACTATACATATATATATATATATATAAAAACAAGCTGAAAATGCTCTAACTGAACCTTTAGTGTTTTTCTATAACGGATTGGTTTCTTCTTTAAATTATAAAAAAGTAAAAAATATGAATGCTGCTATAATGTTATACTAAAACTAAAATTAAAATAATGGGAAAAATCTTTAAGATAACATGTAGAAAGAAAAAATAAACATCTTAAGCTTGCAGAATAACATAAGTGGACTTTGAATGATTAATTGCCCCTTTTTAAGTCGTGGCCTAGTGGTTAGAGAGTTTGACTCCTAACCCTAGGGTTGTGGGTTTGAGTCTCAGGCCTTCAATACCACGACTGAGTTGCCCTTGAGCAAGGCACCGAACACCCAACTGCTCCCCGGGCGCCGCAGCATGAATGGTTGCCCACTGCTCTGCGTGTTTGTTCAAGGTGTGTGTTTGTTCACTGCTTTGTGTGTTCACTTAGGATGGGTAAAATACAGAGCACAAATTCTGATAATGGGTCACCATACTTGGCTGAATGTCACGTAACTTAATGATTTTGTAATTGTGGCATCCATAATTGTTATTGCAAATAGAAATTTTGATTAATTGTGAAGCCCTAATATTAAATTTGATGCACTCTGCACTATAGTCTTTAACGGATTTTAATTCAGGAATAAGCAGATACTCACTTATCACTCCAAGGTCCATTCCATTCTACCTGACCCCAAGGGTTACGCAGACGCACCAGTCGAACTTTAGACTCCTTCTGCTGGGACTGTTTACACTGCAGTCGCAAAATATCCCAAATACCATCAGACTCTCAGAGTTAAGTTGAAAACACGACTATCATAAAATATATAGTGCTGGACACCAATTAATCGCAATTCATCGCATCCATAATAGTTTTTGTTTACTTAATGTGTAGGGCTGCACAATAAATTTCATGGGATATTTAATGTGCATCTTGTCAGTAAAGTCGTTTCTGTAACTAAACAGAGGCGTTGTTCAGGGACAAGCTGCGGAAAACATGCGCATATTTGATTGTGGTTTTGCACAGCTTGTCCAACAGCTCTGTGTAGTTAATGCTACTCCATGTGAAACCGCGCAGGTGATGAGAGATTTACCGCTGGTTACAGAACCGGCTTTACTGACAAGATGTGCATTAAATATCGCATGCGATTTATCATGCAGCCCTAATAATGTGTATATATATAATGCATAAATAAATACACACACATATGTTTATGTTTACATATGAAATATATTTATATAAAATATAAATTATTTGAAAATAAAAATATATATACATATATATAAATGTAAATATTTTCAAAATATCATAAATATACACCATACAAACACATATATTATGTTAACGAAATATTTGATTTTGTATGTAATTAATCGAAATTAATCGTTGCCCAGCACTTAAAAAGAAATAATCGTAAAGGTTCGGAAAATGAGAAGGTTTACCTCCTCTACAGCAGTAACAGAGTAGGCATGACCCTTCACAAGTCCTGTTGTAGTACGAGTTTCAAAGCGAGCTGGAACCAGGGACTGTGGGTAAAAATTCAATTGCTTTATGGAAGGATTTGTACCAAAAGTATTTGTTTTTATAAAAATATATTTATTTACGATCAACGGTGTTTCAAAATAAAACAGCAGAATATTATCCATAAACGCTTCCTTCTTCTGCTTGACTCACATCAATGGAGCAGCCCATGAGGGAGCCTCTCTCCACAGCTTTCTTCATGATCTTGTACAGCTCTTTCGGGGCCTCAGTCATCTCATAGAATTCAGTCACTCCACCGGTGAAGTCCTCCATCGCCTCAGCAGTGTTTCCACCTTTAAGAGCCTCATAGGAACCATGAAGCCTTAATAGGAATACACAAATTACATTGAGACATCTTACTGGCAAAGTGTGAAAGTGTCGGAAGAGTATACCTCACTTCTTATGTGCACTAATTAATGATAATAAATTCCTGCTGTACTTCAGTTATTTGTACAGTTACTAGTTACTTACTAGTTAAAAAAATAGAAAAGAGAAAAATTCTAATAAAATACTACAAGAACAGTGTTGATAGTGCTAAACAGTAATATCTGCTACTTGAGAATTATTATTATTATTATGTGCCATTTGTGTTTATGCTTTTTGAGGACGTTTAAACTAAAATATCAGCATTTTTATCTAATGTTTGTTTCCATCCGATAATTATTCAATTTGCATGTCATCGTGCATTTCGTTAATGTAAAAGGTGATATATTTTGTGTCATAACTGTCACCGTCCCACCTGTGGGACGCTTGGCACTCTTTTTTGTTGTTGTCTTTTTCTCTATAAAATCTTTTAATAATCATCATGAATCATATATCATTTGAAAGCTTACAAGCCCAAGATTCATCCTGTTAAAAACCATTTTGAAATCGGACATTGTTTTACCATGGAAATGGTACTTTAAAATCTAATGGCGGTCACCTCCCCCTTAGTGGGCAGGGTCAAGTGTCATAAAACAATGCATTATGGTCTTCTAGAACCAAAACTTTTTATAATCTTGGCAACAAACATATCATTGGAAAGATCTTAGTCTCAGGATTTCATATTTGGTGGTTATTTTGAGATAGAAGTAAAATTCACAGAAAAATCTAAAGAAAAATTCATTAAGCAAAATTCAAAATAGTTTTGATGACTCCCAGAGGCTGTGTGTGGTATGACGCCCTAAATAAAATCTCATAACTTATTTAGACACAAGGCTTTAATTTTATACCAATTTTAGAGTAAAACCTGTTATGTAAAATATTTATAATAAATAAAATAAAATTAATATAGCGCCTTTTATTTACAGTACATTTAAACTTCTATAACTTTTTGATACTTTAAGTTTTTGAAAAAATTCCACTTTTGCCAAAATCTGCTAATTTTCTTCTTTAAAGAGACCAACCTTAGGTTTAAGGTAATTTACAGCAATTTAAGTTTGGATAGTGCACTTTAATGCCTATTTAAAAATAGGGGGGGGGGGGGGGGGTGACAGTTAAGGGTTTAATATGAATTAGAAAAGGAATGTACCAAAACATTTATTAATATGAATTTTGTGGTACAGAGACATCATATTGTTCATATTGTCAAAAATTTGGCACCCCTTAAAAGAAGCATAAACTAAGAACTGTAATTGAGAAAGGCAGAATTAGAGGATGTTAATTCAGAATTACAAGATATAAATTTGACTGACAAAATAAGAAATGTATTATACATCATAAATGTATAATAAACTTTGCAAATCTCAGAACAAAAGTCTGGATTGTGAGATTAAAAAATGCTAATTATCTTTGGTAACACTTAATTTTAATAATTAATAATGTGTTATGATTATTACTAATAATAGTAAATTATGCATAATTACAAGTCACCCAAAACTAAACCCTTACCCTAAATTTAACCCAATATTATGTACCTATAATTAATTAATTGCTCTGTACTTATTTGTGTTATTACATATTAATAATATTACCTGAAAATAAAGTGTAACCTTATAAACTTATTTTGCAAGCTGTAACTGTATTTTTAGGACTGGGGGTATGGACAATATGATACACACTTACAAATCACACAGTTTCCCTCAAAATGGCCCATGCATTTATACACTTTTGCATCAATAAAATCTTAAAATATATTCCAGCTTTTAAATTTGAAGGACTGACCAATTCCAGAATAGATTAAGTAAATGTCATTCATACATACTTACTTAGCATAAGCTTTTTCCAGCAGAGCGCTCCAGAATTCATTTCTTTCTGCTGATTTGGTGAACACCAGCTGGTTTTTGAAGGTGGGAATGCGGTCATCGACAACGACATCCACCCAGTCGCCATAATGCCAGAACTGAGTTGGAAAACAGAGAGAGACAGGAACATAAATCAGATTTAAAGAAGATATAAATAAGAAGCTATTTTGTTCAATGTCACTGACCTGGAAATGGAAAATTCCAGCATAGTCTTCAGAGAAGCTCTGCTCCTGAGGTACAATACGATGTAACAGCTTGTCGTTCAGAGTCAAGGATGCAATGGCTGCAAGCATCCAACAGTCTCCTAAAATGAAGAGAAAATAATATCTCACATCAATAGGGAATATATTTTATATATTGTACTGTTTGCAGTAAAACAGGGGCCTACACTGCTGATCACAGCATTTTTTGACTGTCCAGGGCAACATGCCAGGTTGGTAATCTACTCTACGTATTAGCAACCTTTGTGTCTTTGGTCTCTTTTATTGCCCATGTGGGGTCACAACAATAGGAAGTGCAGCTAGCTGGATTCCCTTCCAACAAATTAAACACAATGGAGGCCCCCGATGGACTGTAGGTCTGCATATGGGGGCCAAAGAGAGGAGCTCACTGCCATGAAGTTGTGACCCTAAATACACTCCCCAATGATCAGGTAAACAGTAACATAGTATGTTAATATGGTAAAGTGTTATCTTACCCAGGTCTCCCTGGCAGATATCGGTCCTGCTAGCACCTCCGACAATGAACTGTGGGTTATCACATATCTCCTGCAGGACACATATCATTAAAGAGTTTGCTCATGACTGATACAAGAGCTTTGAAATATTACACACAGATTCAGAGAAATGAAGACTGATACTGTTTCTGATTATTTTTGATGTTTTGAATGAATGGATGAAATCAGTGGATGGACAGACTAGTTGTCAAAATTTTAAGTTAGAAGTATGGAAACCTGTTTCCACCTCAGATTAAAAATAATAATAACAATAATATGGTAAGTGTATTTCTTTGTGAATTTTATTTGTTGTAATTGTGTCTTTATAATTATTGTACATTTTTAATAATTATGAATTACTCTAACAATGTGACTTTTCTCATAATTATGACTTTGTACCTCACATTTTGACTGTTTTTCAAAATTTAGATTTTATTTTTCAGTCCTAAATTTATATTTACAATGTGATTTTTTTTTCACAAATTGTGACTTTTTAGCTTACAGTGTGACTACTTAAACGCTACTTTATATTGTATCTAACAGTGTGACTGTATTTCTTGCAACTGTGACTTTATATTCTCACATGACTTTATTTATCAAAATTGCAATTTTATTTCCCACAATGTGAATTTATTTTTTGCATTACTTTTTATCTCACAATGCAACAGTTTTATGTATTTGCGACTTTATAGCTGTCACGATCCGCTGGAGCAAGGGAAAAAGGAAACGAGGGGATGTGGAGATTTCTCAAAATGAGAGTCTTTAATGATCCAACAGGGAGAGACAGAGCACAAGGAAGACGTTCAAGACCCGACAAGGAAACATGAGGCAGACTACACATTTACTAAACTTAACAAGGGACAGACAGGTCTGGGGAATCAACTAATAATGAGACAATGAGAACAGGAACATGACCAAATAAGGGAGCACTGAAACAGATACAAGTCAAAACCATAATCCTGACATATGGCCCCCCTCCCGGAAGGTGAGTCCTTGCACAGTACAACAATTGGGGGGGGGGGGGGGGGACTAAGGAGGTGGCTCGGGATGAGGACGGGCAGACAGAGACTAGGGAGGCGACGAAGGAAGGAGGAGCCAGGGAGGAGACAGGAGGGGCCCAGAGCAGGAGGAGCACAGCAGGACCCAGGCCACAGCCATAACGGTGGCCAACGTGGAGCTGATGGAGGGAGGAGCCATGGAGGAGGAATGGCTGCCGTCTCCAGAGGGCCAACCAATAGTGGCAAAGCAAGTGGTGGAGGAGGCGGAGAGATGATGAGCCAGGATGACGGGGAGGATCCTAAAGTCATAGGTGGAACAGATTGTGACCTACGCAAAGGCGTGGATCCGGGAGGCCGCGGTGGAGCTGGAGCAACAGAGGACTGAGGAGGAGCCGAGGGGATGAAGGGGATGAAGGAGCCTGACGGAGCCGGAGGAACAAGATGTAAGCGGAGGTGTGGAGTCCCAAGGTGCAGGATGGTCGACGCCAGACCAAGGTGGAGTCGGAGGGACAAGGGAGCCCGGCAGAGCTAGTGGACTGTCGGGTCATGGCGGAGAGGAGGGAGCTAGGAGCCATAGTGCAGATGACTAGTACACAGGCCAATGCAGAGTTTGGGGCTTAAAGGCGAAGTCAAGGGAAACTCCAGCTATGGCGAGGCAGGAGGATGGCAGTCCCGCGGAGCTAGCACCATGATGATGGTGGGCTGAGCGCGAACAGAGGGGCTGCCAGATGACAGCGGAAGAGGAGACAGAAGCAGGTGGGAGGGTGGGCATTTGTGAGCCTCCGGGCTTTCAGGCCAAAACTTAGTAACGGGAGCCCTGTCCTCTTCTGTGTGGAACAGTCACTGTGCCATACACAGCTCACCCTGAGCCACAGTGCAGGGGTCGGATCTCCTGTCAGCATTCACACCATCCGCTGCTTTCTCCCTCATGGCGGGCATTGTTGCTGGCTCACACAACTTGACTTTGACTGACGTCAACAGCAGCTCTGGCTCCGCAGTGATCCTCAGCTCTATTGCTCCATGCGGCGATGGCTCGTTGATCGCAACGGGCTCCGGCTCACCGTCAGTGGTAGGCTCTGGCATGCGCTTCGCACAGCGGGGTGATGGTGGGCTGGGCACTAGGTCCGGAGTGGCATCTTTGAACGATGGCACTCTGAACTCGATGTTAAGACTGGCATCTTAGAATGGACAGAGCGCATCGTCCAGTTAGCTGGTGGTGTTTGCTAGTAGCAGGAACAGTCTAGTATGGTGCTCAAGAGTTTTATCCCCCTGCTCCAGCAGAAGAAGGAGGTATTTGGGGCGAAGAAGGGCATCCATCCAGGGAAACACAAAAATGGAGGGTAGACACACGGAGGTAATGGTTTGGGTCGGGTCTTCTGTCACGATTTGCTGGAGCAAGGGAACGAGGAGATTTCACAAAACGAGAGACTTTAATGATCCAACAGGGAGACTAAACACAGGGAAGACGTTCAAGACCTGACAAGGAAACATGAAGCGGACTACACATTTATACTAAACTTAACAAGGGACAGACAGGTGATGGGGAATCAATTAATAATGAGACAACCAGAGCAGAAACATGACCAAATAAGGGAACACTGAAACAGAAACAGGGGCAAAACAAGTCTAATCTATTTATTACAATAACGATTTTATATCCCACGATGTAACTTGCAATTGCAACTATATCTCACGGTCTGACTATTACTTGTAAATATGGGGTTATATCTCACAATGTGACTATTTATTGTAATTGCGACTTCATATCTCACAATATCGCTATGTCTCGCAATTTCAACTTTATGCCGTATCTTATGTGTCTTTAATCATAACTGTGACTTTATATCTCACAACATGATATATATCTCACACAATGAATTTATTTTCTCATTTGTGATTTTTTTGTCTCACAATGTGACTATTTCTCGTAATTGGCACTTTATAGCTCACAATGTTAATATTTCTCACAATTGCAACTTTATCTCATGATGTAACTCTTTCTGGCATTTGCAACTTTATATGCCACAGTGTGATTATTTTTTGAAACTGTGACTTTAATTCACAGTATACTTATTTCTTGTAAATTTAATATCTCACAATGTGACAATTTCTCACAAATGCGACTATACTGTATCTTACAATGTGACTTATTTATCTTAATTGTGACTTTATATCTCTCATTTTGACTATTTTTTATAATTGTGAATCTCACAATGTGACTTTATTTCAGGCAATTGCAACTTTATATCTCACTGCTGAATTTATTTTTCCGCATTTGATATTTTTTGTCTCACAATGTGACTATTTCTCGCAATTACAACTTTATAGTTCACAATGTTAATATTTCTCACAATTGCAACTTTATCTCATAGTATGACTCTTTCTGGCAATTGCAACTTTATATTCCACAACATGACTGTATTTTTTGCAATTGCAACTTTATTTCACAGTATAAATATTCAAAATGAGTACAAGGTGTTTATTTCTCGCAAATGTGACTATACTTTATCTTACAATGTGACTTTTATTTCTCTTAGTTTTTAATTATATTTCATTGTGGATCTTTCTTGCAATTTTATAACTCACAATATTGACTTTATATTTCATGTTATATAATAATTTTATATGTTGTTAAAAGATTTAAATATTAACTTACACCATCAGCCGGTATTTCAAGGAAATATTTTTGGTCAAAGGGGTTTGGTTGTTAATTGAAAAACATTTGGGAATGCTTGGTATAAGAAATGTTAATTTCAAAAATTCCTTTGTGCTTCAAAATTAATTGTACTAAAAACTCATCAAATACCCTTTAATGTGCTATTCTTTTGTTGTCACAAAGGAAAAGTGTTTAAACCAGCCTTCCAAACACACACACATTAAAAGTGATAGCTAGCCCCGGTTTTACCCAAATTCTCTCTGAAATCTTTTGCCATCTAAGCATTTTCATTGGCCATGAATGTGTATATTGACAAGCAAATACATTTTTTTAGGAAGGTCCAATTAGTTGAGCTGCTTTATCCATCCCCTGTGCCATTTCCACATCCCACTCACTAAAGTCCCAGTCCAATCAAACCGACATAGGCCCCTCTGCCTCCTACCTTGGGACGCTTCCAGACAATGTTCTTGACTTTGTTGGACTTAGGGCCCAGCTCTTTGAAGCCAAGGGAGTCCACAGTGGCAGGGAAGGATTCATCCTCAAAAAGGGCCTTCTTCTGGAGATACTCCTGCTTGAGGGTGTTGTAGTCCTGGCCACTGAAACAAACGGGTTTGCTCAGGGATCCTTCGCCATCTCTTCTCTCTCTTTCACGGATTAACCGGTCACAAAAAAACCCAAATGGCGTATAGGGCATATTGTCTCAATGGGACAGTGTTTTTTAGGGATTGAAAATATTGGCTTTTTCCACCACAACTTAAGTCTCACAAGTCAAAAATTCTTGGCATAAATTCAAACAGCTGACCTCTAATTGGTTGCCCTGCTAAATGATGCACCTTTCATGTGGTCAGGGAGTAGAAACCAGAGTTAGAAGAAAAAGACAACGTGTGAACACTCCTTTTACATTCACAAAAACGTACACACAAACACACTTGCATACATATACATACACAAACTGCTACAGTCTTCTCTTTGGGTTGCTCCCATTGGTTGATGAACAATGCATATTGGGCCACAGTTGCGCTCTCATGCCGCCATTGTAGGGTGACACAAAGGAGAGCGGCCCGCAAAGAGAGGCCAGTGAGATGGCCTACCTCAGCAGAAGGCATTCACAGACATTAAACCTGTTCTCAATAGAGTGCAGCATTAAGCACTCACAGCATAATGACAGCAGGCTTAACCTAACTTAACAAAACTCTCTATATTATGACACTTTTATCAATGTAGATAATTAATAACACTCTTTTGTAACCACAATTGTTGAATGTTCAGCTGTCTCATACAATAATGTTCAAAAGTTTGGGGTTGGTAACATTTCTTAAAATGTCTTTTATTCTCATTAAGGCTCCATTTATCTGATCAAAAATACAGTAAAAGAGTTACATTGTGAAATATTACAATTTAAAATAAGTGTTTCCTATTTTAATATATTTCAAAATATAATTTATCCCTGGTACGGGAAAGCTGTATTTTAAATCAGCTTCAATCATAAAAAAAACCTTTGAATCATAAAAAAACATACTCTTTGAGAATTCTTTATTTAGAAATTAAGATTTTTTGCACAATGTTTTGTATTTTGAAAACTTATTTCACCTCCATCATGTCATTTCTACAGTTTCACGTAAGTATGGCAAGGGAAAATGGCTAATAATTCATGTTAAACGAACCTAGCCATTAAAATCATATCATGTTATTAGATTTCTTGAGGTAGATGAGCATTGTGGAGGGAATCTTTAACATTACATTCCATTGTTAAGGTGCTGTTTTAATTAAACAAATGTTTTATTGCAACTGCAAGTCATTTTGATTTTTTAAGGCAAGCATATGAAATACTGTAAAACAACCAAATCTTAAAAAGTTTAAAATAATAATTAAAAAAAACTGGTAATTTGAAAAAATACCATCCACTAAATTTCTATTTTCCAGTCTTTGTGTATTTCTAGGTCCAGTCCAGTTAAAGTTAACACACCTTGCTTTGCATCAAATTCAAATGTGACTGTTGTCTTCGGCGCACCTTAAAAAGAGAAGGTTTAGTGACTAACAACTCTCTGGTTTATATCTAACACATTATTTATGTATGAAGTATTCCACTAATAGTTACCACATAAGGAAACTTTTGGCCTCTTCATACTTGGCTTGAACTTGGGTTTTCTTTTCAAGCTATTCAGACCAAGAATGACCACTGATTCCACTTTGTCATCCGAGACAAACAAGCCTTGATCATTAGCACAGCTAAAAACACATGGCACAAGGAGAATGGTACATTGAACTCGCTGAAAACACATGATGCAAGTTAACCTGTTCTAAGGTTTTAGTTTTTTCCATCACATTTCCCATACCTAGTAAATAGCCCCCAAGGAACGTACAGACAGACTGATTGATTGATTGAATGATTAAATGATTGAAGGAAATTAAAAGCAATGTTGGTTCATTACCTGTTGACAAGCCTGCCAGCTCGCATGGTAAAACGCCGCAGACAGAACTGCATCTGGTCTCTGTAACTAAAAGAGTGGCCATCATCTAGATAAAGAAATCCGTCAGCATTGCCCTATAATGCAAAACATAGGATCAAAATCAATAGTGTATAATTTTGTGTATGCGTGTGTGTTCAAATCTCATTTATCATTGCACGGCTTAAAGATCTGACTATGAGCCCTTAACAAAACTTTCCAACCATGTACAGCCATGATTCTTTTGAGATGTACCACTGTAATACTATGTTTCCTGGACATGTATTGTTTCAAATAATTTAGAGCAGTACTTCCAAAACTTAAAGTTTAATGTTCGCATATTAACAGTTCTCTGGTGAAAGTACACAGTAAAAAAAAAAAAAAAAAATTAAATAAATTATATATATATTATTTTTTATATACACTTGCATTTTTTTATTCAATTTCTTCAAATGTTTTATTCTTCTTATTATTTTTACTATTATCTATATTAACTCCAATTACAAAAATGAAGACAGAAATATATATGTTGTTAATTACAACCATATTGCAAAGTTGTAAAGATACAATACTAATGTTTATGTCTCAAATTGATCACTTTCAGAATCCTCAAGATAATAACATTTCAAATCCTTGAGCTTTTGTTGGCAGAATTCTGGTAAAATATTGTAAACTTATATTATATTAAAATATTGTATGCAAATTAGTGCTGTCATACGATTAACTCCATCCACGATAATACGTTTTTGTTTACATAATATATTTAGAAAAATATGTTACGTTTATATATTAAATATACTTACATATGATATAATTTATATGAATATCGATATGTACACATTAATACATGTAAATATTTTTAACATTTATACATGCATGTTATATATACATAGCAAATATACACAGTACACATACACACACATATATATTATGTGTGTTCTTGTTATACATACTATAGTACATGTAAATTATCCTTAAGTAAAAGTAACTGAACTCTAACCAACATATTTTAAAATCAAATCTATTTTTCTATGATGGCAAAACTGAATGTTCAGCAACATTACTCCAGTCTTCAGTGTCACATGAGCCCTTCAGAAATAATTCTAATATGGTGATTTGATGCCCAAGAAACACTGAAAAAATGATTATTATCAATGTTGAAAACAGTTGTGCTATTAACATTTTAGAGGAAACCATGATATGTTTCTCTCAGTATTCATTGATAAAGTTCAAGAGAGCAGCATTTATTTGGAACAGTAATTCATTACTAAACTGACACTTTTGATCTATTTAATGCATCTTTGCAGAAAAAAAGTATTAATTCCCTTACTGACCCAAGTAATAAAAATAGTACTAACCCCAAACTTTTGAACAGTAGGGTTTATATTGATATTAAAATCCCACCCAGTAATTTCTGTTGTATTGTTATGTGGTCACCTTACTGTCCAGGGCCACAGTGAGAGTGATAGGATGCTGCTGTAAGTCTGCAGTGCTGGACCCACAACCTGCTCTCCTGGGCACCACTGTCCCCCCACGCTGGAACACAGGCACCTAACACAGAGGATATAGCCTAAGTGACCCTGTAAGAACACTAGCACTCAGTTGACTGTTGTATCACAGATGCAATGGGAATCACTCACAGTGTCCAGAGTCACTGGCAGATCCAGAGTTATCGCACCATTGTGTACCGCTGCCATGTTTATGTCATACCACAGCTTTCAAATAAACAAAACATCTCTTATGAATGCACTTTAACCTTCAGTACAGTCAATGTATTCTGTACAATTCATATGGAACATAGGTTTACCTCATCAGACCCCGGGAGCAGAATCTTGACCTCTGTGACCCCAGGATCTGTCACAGGGCACACAAGGAGAGCACCGCCTGTAAAATATCTGTTAGTTAGAATGCTATTGGACATTGAGCTGCTATGTTTTAAGAATTATATAATTATGCGATTAAATGAAAAACACAAATCAAGTGAAAAAAATATATTAGCGCTCCTTTTCCTTTTTTTGGAGTAGAAGAAAGATTTTTAATGTACCCATAATAAGTATTGATCGATAAAGCATGTTTATTTATTTTATATACTTTAGCCTACAATAAATTAGTAGATGAAAACACTGAATATGTATTGATCTGCAAGTAAGTAAATATTTGATTTTATTACCAAAACACACACACACACATTATCAAAACATTAAACTTTAATATACTACAATTTTTATTTAAGACAATTCAAGTGAAAAATTACATTTAATATTTTAAAATAAGAAATGCTCACAAATCATGCATCACTATATTGCATCTAGGAGTAGATGTTGAATTCTTGTGTTCAAAATAACAAGAAATTATACATTTTTGGGTAACACTTAGAACACATCACTATTCACTAAGAGCTTTCCCTCTATACAGTTCTAATGTGCCGCTTATTAATAGTGAAAAAAAATTTAATGTGGGACAAAAAGGGATATTATTGCCATTTGTTCCCATGTCTTATTAATTTGTTCCTTCATTTTAGTTAAATTGTGACCACAACTATAAATGTGGGAACAAATTCTTAGTTCATGGACACTTAGTTTCTTTCATGTGGAGGGCTCCATAAATTTTTGTACTTATGTGCATTAACAGAGTAAAAATAAAAAAGTCCACTGATAATGTCTTTATTGGGTGTATTACACAGCTGATCTGGTCATGTTTACCTATCATGTACTGGTTTTCCACTGCAAACATGCTTGTATCGCTGGGAAACTCTACCCAAAGAGGTCTATGAGGAAACACACAGAAATAAAGATTGGAACAGGCCTGAATACAATATGCATCTTTGTCTCAACCTGTCTCCTGCACTACCCACCAGCTAACTTCTCTGAGGTAATAAGAATTAATAAATAAAAAAACATGTAAATCTATTCTTCTGTATCAGCACATGATAGGAATCATTCTAAAAATGCAGTACCTGATGGGAGGCAGGCCTGACGTGTGTGCTTGGTGAAACAGAGTGTACCAGTACGGCAGGAGACGGTATCTGTCCTGAACAGCAGAGCGGATCGCAGAGGTCACATCGTCCCCAAACAGCCAGGGCTCACGCCTCTTGGTCATCTTAGCAGAGTGTCCCCTGAAAAATGGCTGCAGAGCACTTGCTTGGTACCAGCGGACCAGAAGCTCAGGGTCTGGATCCTGCACAAAGCCGCCTACATCAGCTACACACACACACACACACACACACACACACACACACACAAAATCATATTCAGTCAGTAATTCTGAACTGTATGCCTGTATGCCTGAATTGTATAATATAATATACTCTCTCTCTCTCTCTCTCTCTCTCTCTCTATATATATATATATATATATATATATATATATATATATATATATTAGTGCTTTCAATCGATTAATCGCGATTAATCGCATCAAAAATAAAAGTTTTTGTTCATATAATATGTATGTGCTGTGTATATTTATTATTTATATACAAATACACACACATGCATATATATATATTTCAGAAAAATTGTATGTTTATATATTAAATATATTTATTTATAAAATAAATTATGAATATAAATATAGACATGTAAACATTTGCAAAATATATACTTTATGCATGTCTATTTATATTTACATAATAAATATACACAGAACACACACATATATTTTGCAAACAAATTTTTTTTGGATGTGATTAATCGCAACCAATTGTTTGACAGTCCTAATATGCATGTATGTATGTATGTGTATATATATATATATATATATATATATATATATATATATATATAAGAATGACATAAAAACAGTGTCATTCTTAGTCGAACCTCCACAAAACTGTATTCCTGTCAAACTCAGCGACAGCAGCATGGGTATTGAAATCTTCAAGTACTCCCAAGTAGCAACATTGTCCCCAGTCCAGATGGCACCTGTGACAAACAGTTCAGTGTTGTTAGGGGTCCTTTTGTTTACCTCTATCAACACAATGGGCATAGCATAATGTCATCTGATTTTGAGATTACCTAATCTTTGAGACCCAGCAAAGAAAGAGCGTGAAAGGATAAACGGCCTCTCTGTGCCACCTGACCGGGTTAATAAGCCCTCAAATGTAGCCATATGCTGTGAAAGAGGAAAAAACATTATAACCATAGTCTGTATCTGTATTACAGGCCTGCTTTGACTGAGCTTACCTGATAAAAGCCATACAAGTTGTGCAGTTCCCTGTGTTCCCATCCTCCGTGGTGCACTGCATCTTTGGGCATTGTCTGCTCTGGCCCGTTAAAGACCGACGGTTCATTCATGTCATTCCACACAAACAAAGATTCTGTTGAGCCCTAATGCAAGTATGGATAAAGAATAAACAGTCATCTATAGGACTATGGAGACAATTCATTGGTTTTTAGATCAAAATACACTCAAATACCACTCAGATAGTGTTCAATAACTTTTAGCAAGCAGCACAGTTAGATCAAATCTTAATAGTGACCAGGAATTGAGACTCACTTCATATTTGCTTAGAGAGAACTGTCTGGCATACCATGACCTTGTCTTTGAGCTACTGAAGTCCAAATAACAGGATTCACCTGATGGAGCAGTAATCACTTCTTGAAATGTGAATCTCAATGTAAATAAATCTATATGATTATTTCAATGTATGATACTATAAATGGTTTTGTAAATCTGGGTTTGGAACGGAGTATTCATGTATATTGGGTCTTACCGGGCCAACATGTTCCTTCATAAACAACACCTTCTCTATTCTTCACGAAATGGCCCCCTTCTTTAGCCTCACAGTAAAGCGGCCAATCAGGATCAATCTTGATGTGCGGATCACTAATAACAACCAGCTAAACAGGCAAAGAATAAATACTGAAAACTGCATAGTTTTATGCATGTCTCTTTATAACCCCATTCTTTTACCTTCCTGTTCTTCTTCTGAAGGTGCTGCTGTAATTCAGCTGGGTTTGGAAAAAGCTGGGAATCCCAGGTGAAGTAGCGCTTCCCATCTGTGTGCTCTATGTCCAACCATATGACATCATACGGAATACCGTGGAGGTCAAATCCAGCATCCACCGCTTTCACATCTGCCTCGTCCTCGTAGTTCCAGCGGCACTGGTGATAGCCCAAAGAGAAGAGTGGAGGAAGAGCCTGGTAGCCTGGTGGCAGAGGAACACCAAAGGAACTTCGCAAATAGAATAGAACAAGTGCGCTGCCTTCTGTAGAATTTTTTGTTTAAACTTTCGTTTCTGCACTAGCTCTGTAGCACTGCTGTTGAAGAGTAATTAACTGGTGACGTGGAT
This sequence comes from Carassius carassius, assembly GCF_963082965.1. Lineage (NCBI taxonomy): Eukaryota > Metazoa > Chordata > Actinopteri > Cypriniformes > Cyprinidae > Carassius > Carassius carassius. The sequence continues at coordinate 21,705,481 of NC_081786.1, forward strand.
TTAGAGCTAACGAAAGTGACCATGAGCACTGTAATGCTTAATGTGGATGTTATAACAAATGTCAGTAGTTAAAACAAGGGTCTCTTTCATAAATTAGTATATATTTGCCTTTAAATGGGAAGGCGCTGAAAAGGGGTGGAGCTACATAAGGTCTCCACATTTATATCCACCTTATTATTAACATAAGAGCAGGTGCAGCCATTTCTTGAAAGTGTATCAGCGGCTTCAGTTATTTTAGCTGTACAAGAACGATCCATTATGCTGCTTGATACGGCAAACAGCAATTTGCTTTCCTATAGTTTTGATTTATTATCATTATAATAAACACACTGGTTTGTAGTGCAAATAGTTTTACTTTCACTGTGCTTTGTTATTCTTATAGTTTTTACTATATCTATAGCAGCTAATGAATCAGAAGTTAGGGTTAGAGTTGCATATTCGAAGAAAATAGCTTCTTTTCATGTTGAAAAATATCGTGGATAGTCTTATATTACATATACTTGAAGCTGCAGTCCGGAACCCTTTTTGAGTTCAACATTTACTAAAATTTCATATCATAAGTGCGTACATCATGAACCCAGGATTGCACAAAAATATATATAATAGAGTAAAATATTAGAAAAAAAATCACAGTGATATTATATGTATTTTTGTAATTTAAATCAATGAGAAACAACAACAGAAGAGCTAATGTTAGCTTTCGGTTATACCACCACTGACAGTATTTGGGGGATGGTCAGTACCTGTGAGTTGAGCATACTGAGAGAACACCTGGGCAGCTGTGGGTCCCAGCAAAATGAAACAGTCGATTGTGCCGCTCTCTGATATCCATCTCACATCAGTCTGTGGTGAGATCTTGCTTTTCTTCCCTGGAGGTTCATCCTCACCCTGTTCAGACAACCAAAGAAACGAAGCATGCACATTTTCCCTATTTTATTCATTTAGACATTTTAACTGTTTTCTGAAAGCTTTGCAGTATGTAATTTCTGCCACACTACCATAATTGTTTCCAAAAAATAATTGAACTTGCACCTCATTTGGCTCTGGGTTGTACTTGACATCAACCAGAGTCTCAGAGGCGTTCAGCCAGAACACTCCAGCTGTCCTCTCCAGCTTGTGAGCTAGCAGGAAGGGGACAGATCCATAAAGACCCAGCCTGCTATTGATGTCATAGCCAAACACATCCAGGTTGTACAGCCGATACGCCTCCTTGACACTGTGAAGTAAAACCACATTTGTGTTTGACTGCATTATGCTACCGTTTAGTTTGTCTTCTAGGTATAGTTCTCAACCACACTAGTTTTTGAATGCGTCTGAGATATTTTATGAAGTGTACTACCTTGTGTCCTTCAACACTAGAGTATCAGCATGTTCAGGAAGACCATACGTATGGCTAAACCCATGGAGACTTAAGTCCATCCCCACAGAACTAGGACCTAAATTAAAGACAGCAGCAATCATACGTTATAACCTAACTACACAGAACCAGAAAATGTAGATTGTGCTTTCTCATGTAAGTCGCAGGCATTATGTTAGGGTGTCTATTGGTCAACGTGTCAAATTCATGTAAAAAACTCAAACCAGGTGTGAAATCTGCATTGGGAATGTTCTGTGCCATTGCAAAATTCCCAATCACACCGTTTTCTATTGAAATGACTGGATTTTGCCAGCAAAATTTTGCCAAGAAAAGGCAAACGTGACCCACCTTTAAAGTTAAGGTCTGTTTAAATCAAGAAAGAAACTACCTATATAACATTACCATTTGTGACCCTGGACCACAAAACCAGTCTTAAGTCGGGGGTAGATTTGTAGCAATTGCCAAAAATAATACATTGTATGGGTCAAAATTGTCGATTTTTCTTTTATGCCAAAAATTATTAGGATATTAAGTAAAGATCATGTTCCATGAAGATATTTTGTAAATTTCCTTCCGTAAATATATCAAATATATCGCTTCAGATTTGTCATCTGCCTCTTAAAACGTTCAAGCTCTTTAAAGTCGAGTGTGTTCTGACTGGCAATACTTTTATCATTCAATAGTTATGAAAGGGATATAATGATTTCACTCCTCTGTGTCGTTATTGTTACACTGAAGCTGGGGTGTGGACTTCACTATTTGTAAAGAATTAGAACGATTATTAAAATGTCATAGATTCGGTTATCGTTACAGTTATTGCCTTGATATAAATGGGTGTTTAAGGGTTTGTTTAAATCCCTAATGCTCAGTATGCATGATTGATTAGTAAAACAAACACCCTTAATAATAATACAAGTTTCATTACATTTTGAAAATGAACTATGGCGGTGTTATGTTATGGCGATTCACCATTTGCTTTGATGTCCTCAAACTGTCTGAATGTTTCCTTCCACAGCCCACATCGATTTTCATCGTCCTTTTGAGATGGAACACACGACTTGTCACGCAAGAAAGATCTCAACAACACATTTTTACGTTAAAGCCTAAATTCTCACCTGGCATGAATCTAAAGTTGACCTGGAAAAGATTTATGTATGGAAAAAACAACATTAGCAAGCATTTCCAAATGGGATTTTGTGTGGGTAATGAAACAACAGTATCATATGTTGTTCCTGATACCTAGTCGGATCTCGCAGAGTCTCAAAGTAGAGTTTGTTTTCTGGGTTGAGAGTGACAATCTCCTCTTCATCACAGGAAATCTCTAGTTTGAAAGGAGAGAAGGAAACCAGCAGCTTGTACTGTCCCAGACCCCAAGTTAGACATACACAGTCCTCTCTCTTCCAATTAACTCTCAGCCTGCAAAGAAATAACAATAATTAACTGAAAGAGGCAGATCTAGAGGAGAATTGATTTACAGCTGTTGAGAAGAATTTTAAAGTTAATGGCTTACGGCTCATATCTCAGGTCTCCGAGCAGTACATCTGAAACATGGTAGCGTGGTTTCACCGGCTGTAGCTCATCAAAAGACACCCTGACTGCTCCACTTTGTGTTACCCGTATTTGAAGACACAGCCGATCCTGTGAGGTGCAAACAGTTTCTTTATTTCTACTACAAATATGAATATAATGTAGGTTCACTTTGTAATATTTTACACAAACCTTTACAAGTGATGGTTTACAATGCTTATACTACGCTACTCTGAAATACACTAACATTCAAAAGTATGGGGTCAGTCATTTTTTTATTTTTAATAATTTTTTATATTAACAATTTTAATATTAAGAAGAAACATATTCAATTGATCATGTGACAGTAAAGACATTTATAATGTAAAAAAAAAAAGTTGTATTTCAGATTATATTAAAAAACTGATCAAATCAATCATGCATCACATTTCCCACAAAAATATTAAGCATCACAAATGTTCGTCAACATTGCTAATAATAGGAAATGTTTATTGAGCACCAGATCAGCATATTCGAACGATTTCTGAAGGATCGTGTCACACTGATTTCAGCTTTGCATCACAGAAATAAATGCTGTTTTAAAATATAATAAATAGAATCATTTAATTTTCACTTGTAATAACATTTTACAATATTTCTTTTTAACTGTATTTTTGATCAAAATAAATGAAGCCTAGCTGAGCAACAGAAACTCTGAAAATGTTTAATAACCCAAAACTTTTTTAAATAGAGCATGTTACCATGGTACTGAATGACCTTATTCATGAATAATGTAATGTGCTCTTTACATGGTACTGAATCGAAAATTATTTTTTACTTTTGTAACTGTTGGTCAGCCTAGACCAGCAGTTTTCAAACGTTTCAATGCCCTTATATATATATACCCTCTGAATATGATGCCCTTATATATATATATAAAAATATATCCAAACTTTTGGTCTGTACTGTGTGTATATATATATAATGGATTTTAACTAATGATTATGTCCCAGACTTAAGAAAGCAGAATGAAAAAATATCAAATTCAGTAAAAGTCATAAAAATCATACTGTCTCAACAGCAAGCAAAATAGTGGGTGTACATGGAGGGAAAAAGCAGTCTCAGTGCACCTGAGAGTCCCGTTCACAGAGCTCCAGACTGGCTCCTCTCTCTGTGAATACTAAAGTTTCGAAGGAGGCAAAGTACTGAGACACTGCTTTATCTCTCTGTCTCCTGTGGTAGAGTTCAAAGGTCAAAAATAATAAATACATTTAACAACTCAATTTATTTAATATGTATTGACTAAAGAGACTTAGTGGCAAAATAATGTTAAATATTTAATAATAATAATAATAATAATAATAATGAAATATACCTGTAGAATATTATGTCATGGTTTTTCTTAAACTTCTCTTGAATCTCACCAGGCACGAGGCTGTAATATAATATTGTATACAGTATAACATAAGCAGTGCATATTCAGGTTCTGGTTTAATACTTCTTATACAGTGATCTTCAAACATATGCTACATGTCCTGCAAGACAGTAATGACAGCAATGACAACACATGTCGCAAACAAATGAAACACCGTGCTTTTAATCACGCTTTGTGTGACAATGAACATCGTTCCAGTGTGGCTTCATTGTAATTTACCTCTCAAAGGATTCAGCTGAAACATTCACCTCCATGATTCCGCCAAATGAAGAGGAAGTTATATGATAGGGCCAGAGCTCTGGATAGGGCTAGAGAGGCGTGTTCTTTATTGGACAAACTAGTTCCTACCAATAAAATAAATGTGATAAGACACAAAGTAATGTTCCCCCCAGGGGGCGCGTGATGGCTCAGATGGCTCATCCGTTCTGTGTCTTGTGGTACTTGAAAAAGTTTGTAATATTGATATTAAAAATATTAATTTTAGCGATTATGCAAACGGGAGCTTGAGTCATCAGTCTGTATAGAAATAATGTAAACTTCTTGTGTACATTAATCACTAACGGCTGTGATTGGTGCTTCCTGAGTAGCGTTGTGAAAAGTAACAAGTATCAGACCATAGCACCACTGACGCTACTTCGGCTGTAATAGTATATATTAATAATTAACACCTTTGGTATGCCACTGAGATAATAGTGTATGAGGAAAAAAAATACGAATGGTTTTCAAGTACGAATTGATCTCTGTACTTGAAAAAAAATAGTTAGGGCTACTGTTTGTTTCCTAGTCCGTTCTTCTTAATGCCGTTCTAGTCGTTTTCACTTCTTTTGAGCCCTCAGCCCTGTGACATTTAGTGTCGAAATGTCATGCTGCCATAGATTGAGTGCTCCGTGACTGAACAGTCGATGAAATTGTATTCTTCTTTTTGTTGTTGTTGATGTAGTTGTTGTTGTTTTTGTGTGTGTGTTGACATTTGTCTTCCTTTTGAGAACTGATTATCTGAATAACGTCATGATTTTAAATGAGACAAGAGCATGTATTCTTTCTTTTCATATATTCTATTTGTATCCTTCATTTTCCTCCTCATCGTGTAAAGAAATGAAAGAAATGTTTTTATGCCCTTATTACTATTTATTGGACGTCACATCTCATATAGGAAATATACAGGACACACACACACACACACACACACAAACATATATATATATATATGCTTATCCTCATGCTGTTTCAAAACTGCAAGACCTTCGTTTATCTTCAGAACACAGATTAAGATATTTTGGATGAAATCTGAGAGCTCTTTATAGACAACACAACTGTTCCCAGTCCCAGAAACATGGCAAGGACATTGATAAAACAGTCATGTGACATCAGTGATTCTTCTCAGTGGGAGAAGAACTGTTGTATAAATTATGTTATTTTTTATGTTCTTTGCACACAAAAAGTATTGTAGTTTCACAAAAACTGTTTTACCGATACCCTTGCTGTCTATGCAGGGTCAGAGTACTCACATTTCATCAAAAATGTCTTAATTTAGAGGTTTGGAACGACATGAGGGTGAGTGATTACGACTTAATTTTCATTTTGGGGTAAACTAACCCGGTTAACAAGAGGTTTAACACTAACGTTATCGTGAAATCCCGGGCTTAAACAGAAGAGGGCACCTTTCTCCCAAGTTTGAGCCATTCTCGAGGACGCGCTCTGAAGCTCCACGTGCACCCGCAGAGTGGAATGCTAGTTCACGCGCTTGCTGTTGCGAAGGGCGATAACGACGCGCACGCGAGCACCAGACGGATCCGATGAGACGCGCGTCACGAACCCGCAGAGATGCTGAAGCAGCCGCGATAATTAAGGGACATTTACAAAAACACGGCGTTGTTTGTGCATATATCAGAGAAAAGATATCTCTCGCCGACCTCATGGATGAACACACCGCATATATACACCATCTGACGTCTTCGCGGATTTTAAAGCGCATTTTGTGAGATTTATAAACCACACCCGGCGCTGTGGTTTATAAGTGGATTGAGGTGAGTAACATGGACACGGACACACGGCTCTGTGACATGCTGCAGTCATATTAATGCAGTAATATGACTGTTTTCAAGGTCATAGCCACCGGAATGAACGAGATGTACTAACGTTATGTGAAGTGTGTGTGGCTGTGTTGTCGGTGTTGACTGGAGCTGAGCCGATCACATTTCATCGGCGGGCCGACAGATTACTCATATTAAATATGAAAGTAGCTATACAAATTAAAGGTGCTGCAGTATTTACTTTTATTCTGCAAAATTTCGCTGACAGAATCCGGTCATTTCTAAAAGTATCCTTGCGATCAGGCGTTTCATAAAGGTGAAAAAGTTCCCTATGTAGATTGCGCTTGTGGTGAATTCGCATGTTGATCAGCACAAAGCTGCTTGCTTTGAAAGTTTCTTGCTTTGCTTGCCATTCTCTTGTCTTAGTTAAATCGTGGCCACTTTGTACTTATTCATTCTTATTTTAATTTAAACAAATTTTTAATTCTTTGCCATAATATATATTTTTTCCCCACATGGTGTGCTATGGTTGTTACAATACATCAGTATCGATTTCTAAGTCAACCAGATGGGAGTATGATGTGTCCTTGCAATGTTTTAACAATCAATATATATTTTTATGATTAACACCTTTATATTGACACTTGGGCATCCAACTTGCTTAATCGTGGGGAGTCATGGCCTAGTGGTTAGAGAGTTTGACTCCTAACCCTAGGGTTGTGGGTTCGAATCTCGGGCCGGCGATACCACGACTTAGGTGCCCTTGAGCAAGGCACCGAACACCCAACTGCTCCCCGGGCACCACAGCATAAATGGTAGCCCACTGCTCCGGGTGTGTGTGTGCGTGCGTGTGTGCGTGTGTGTGTGTGTGTGTGTGTGTGTGTGTTCACTGCTCTGTGTGTGTGCACTTTGGATGGGTTAAATGCAGAGCATGAATTCTGAGTATGGGTCACCATACTTGGCTGAATGTCACGTCACTTAATCAAATATAAAAAATGTTACTCTGCAGTTTTGATTACTGATTATGAAGCCAGTGATTGTGCATTGTAAATGCTGTCACTGTACATCAAGCAATACTAACACAATGTTTTTCTCTTCTCTGGCTCCAGTGGGCACCACACGGCTCCAATGCCAGACCCAGACCCCTGTCTCTGGCGTTAGGTGACGAGCTCGACCACAGACAGGATGAGCGCAGGGCAGGAGCAGACGGACATCCTGTCAGCAGGCATTCTAGTGAAGGAACGATGGAAAGTAGTAAGTCTGCAGGTTTTATCTAATGCACATCAGTGTAGTGCAGGGATCAGCAACCTTTTCGGCATGACGTGCCATTTTTTATTTTTATGGTTAACCACTGTGCCAAGTGTGCACAGCCCCCCCCCCCCACTACCCCCCCCCACACCCCGATATAATTCTGTATTTAAACGGTACATACACAATTTTTTATTATACGATAAAAAAAAGTTTTTTTAACGTTTAATCAACGTTAATGCACTGCTTTAATTGATGAACGTGCACACACAGACACACACACACACACACACAACACACACCACTCGCACACAGAGATCTGAGATCGTGCTGTGCAAAAAGTAGCATTCAGAAGCTCATAAACCTATGAGTGTTGTCACGCTACTTTTATTAATCGATACTGAATCGCTACATTATATTTCTCAACAACAAAGGGGCAAAATCGCTTCATTGTCTGCAGAGAGAGACAATTTACCCCCCCCCCCCCCCCCCACTTTCTTTCTCTCAAAATGGCCATATTTCAGAAAATTTTTCATCACTGGATATAGCTTTAGGTCATTTAACATTTCTATGGTAAAACGTATTATTAAAAGTTGACTAATGTTAATTGATTTGCAGCTTCATCTTACCTCACTCTCTTTAACGTTAAACTGACGCTTCGCGCTCTGCTTCTGTGAACAGTAAACCCCGCCTACTTTGATCTGATTGTCCATCTCAGTGATTTTGACATTGACAAGTGCTTTTAGACCGAGGCTTTGATCTGAAGCACCTAGTATGTGCAGTGTTTGCACGTGCATCCATGCAAGTTAATTCTCACACTTTAATAGTATTTGTAGCTCCTAACAGGCTGTGTGACTATGAGAAGTTATTACATCAAACTGTTCGTCATTATACAGTTTTCCTTATTGCTTGCGTGCCAGCGATTATCCCTCTGCGTGCCACTGTTGGCACGCGTGCCGTAGGTTGCCAACCCCTGGTGTAGTGCTTGGCTTGTTAAATAACCAGACACTCTAGTTATTGATTTAGACGGTTCTTAAAGAAACAGAAATCTGCTTTCTGGAAATATGAGATACTACGTCTATGTTAGTGTGACTGTTTTCAGTAACTGTGCAGATAGTGGCAGGTAGTGACTCACTCCTCACAGTGATCGCGTAGTGCAGTGTGTTCATCTGTTGTAACACACACACACTGACCAGCTCCTTTAATGCACTGATCAGTAATACGTTGCTTCCTCTGACGAAATATGTTGTATAAGCCTGCTGCTGAATCAACCAAGTATAATCCCCAGAGAAAACCAGATTTGTCACCGTACAGGAAGATCTGAGGGGGAAAAGGAAGTTGCACAAGGGTTCAGAAGAGATTGTGGCACAAAGGGACATGTAATGCCAAGAGAAATAAATAACAAAATATAGAAAATGTAATCTGATTGCTGTGCAGAATATACTGTGATGCCACTGGAGAGGACATGTGCATCAAAACTAGTATTATTGCTGTACAATATTTAAAGGCGTCATGTAAATTATTTTAATTATATTGATAATTTTTTTTCCCCTTACTCAATATATCTTACACCAAAACAGTCAGATTTATTGTTTTAGTCTGTGACTGAGATGCAATTCCTATTTTAACGTGGATGTGATTTGAAACCAGTTCAAAAACTGTTGGATTAGAACTGAATTGGCTTCATTACATTTTGAAATAATTCAATTACTAATAATTACTATCATTAATAATCTATAATTAATCATTCATCTTTCAGTTCAAAGATAATACAGTGATATCACTCTGTTCTTTGTTTCTTGCCTCAGCTGAAAAAAATTGGCGGTGGCGGTTTTGGCGAGATCTACGAGGCTCTGGACCTGATCAACTGCATCAGTGTGGCTCTGAAAGCAGAGTCCGCTCAACAACCCAAACAGGTTCTGAAGATGGAGGTGGCGGTGCTGAAGAAACTACAAGGCAAGTTATTAAGCAGAGTAGATAAATGCCATTTTTATACATTTACCAATGGCATACTTGAATACATTTACAAATTAGCATTAGCAGGTTTCATTCAAAAGTGTGGGGGACTGTACTAATATTTTGAAAGAAATTAGTACTTCTTTTCAGCAAGGATGCATTAAATTGCTGAAAAGTTTTCTTTTTCTATTGGAAATAAATGCTGTTCTTTTAGTCTTACTTTTAATCAAAGAATCCTAAAAAATGTATTACAGTTTCACAAATCAACATGTTAGAAGGAAACTGAAGTGAGCTACTGAAAAGTCAGCTTTGTAATCACAGGATTAAATGGCATTTTAAAATATAGAAGGCAATTATTTTAAGTTGTAATAGTAATTCACAAATATGACTCTTTTTACTGTATTTTTGCATCAAATAAATGTGTTGCATCAATAAATGCAAACATTAAAAAATCGTAGTGACCCTAAACTTTGGAATGGTAGTGTATCTAGTGTCATTTTGTTCTTGGTAAAAACGTCTATAAATACTGCTTTATCATTATGTTACATGCTTTTCTTCTTTTTAGTTTTACTGGTTGTGTATAGTATGCATCTCTGTGTTCAAGTTTAATACAGTCTCATTCATTGAAATTCACATTGTTTTGCACCCCTGAATTCTGGGATTCAAAGAGGAAATCTTAATAGTTACAAATAGAGCAAAATGATTGTTAAGCACCTCTTCGACTGTGAGGATCAGTAGGCAAGCTTGAAATTAAACCGTGTCTTCTTTTCCTCTGGGCAAAGAATCAACAAATCAATTAGAAGAGCCCAGCAATGACAGCACCATTATCCTCCAAAAAAATCTATGTACTTGTATCATGTTGGCTGTAATATGGTTGTATGATAGGACAGAGTGGTTTTATCTCTTCCTGAGGGAAAGACTTGTAACTGGAGATCAGAATCAGAATCAGAATGAGCTTTATTGCCAGGTATGTTTACACATACGAGGAATTTGTTTTCGTGACAGAAGCTCCGCAGTACAACAGAATGACAGCGACAGAACATAAAACACATAATAAAAGAATATAAAAATACAAAAAATACAAATAAGTAGATAAGAAATGACAATATACAAATTGACAATTGTAGGCAGGTATATTCCAAAAATGCAGTTATGTATGTACATGTATATTATGTGCAAAATTTAAGTGTATACTAAGTATGTGTGTTAGATAAATTAAGTGTATGTGTATATAAATATAAAGTGTAGTGTGTTCAGTGTGTATCAGCTGTTCATAAGATGGATTGCCTGAGGGAAGAAACTGTTCCTGTGTCTGGTCGTTCTGGTGCTCAGTGCTCTGTAGCGTCGACCAGATGGCAACAGTTCAAAGAGGGAGTGTGCTGGATGTGAGGGGTCCAGAGTGATTTTAACAGCCCTTTTGCTCACTCTGGATAAGTACAGTTCTTGAATAGATGGGAGAGTTGAACCGATGATTCGCTCAGCAGTCCGGACTACCCTCTGTAGTCTTCTGAGGTCCGATTTAGAAGCTGAGCTGAACCAGACAGTTACTGAAGTGCAGAGGATGGATTCGATGATGGTGGAGAAGAACTGTTTCAGCAGATCCTGTGGGAGGCTAAACTTCCTCAGCTGGCGAAGGAAGTACAGCCTCTGATGGGCCTTTTTCACAATGGAGTCAATGTGAATGTCCCACTTCAGGTCCTGAGAGATGGTGGTTCCCAGGAATCTGAATGACTCCACTGCAGCCACAGTGCTGTTCATGATGGTGAGTGGGGGGAGTGCAGGGGGGTTTCTCCTGAAGTCCACAGTCATCTCCACTGTTTTGAGCGTGTTAAGCTCCAGGTTGTTGAGAGTGCACCAGACAGCCAGCTCTTTAACCTCCTGCCTGTAAGCAGACTCGTCACTGTCCTGAATGAGGCCGATGAGTGTGGTGTCGTCTGCAAACTTCAGGAGCTTGACAGAGGGGTCCTTAGATGTGCAGTCATTAGTGTACAGGGAGAAGAGAAGTGGGGAGAGAACGCAGCCCTGGGGAGCTCCGGTGCTGATTGTACGGGTGCTGGATGTGTATTTTCCCAGCCTCACTAGCTGCTGCCTGTCTGTCAGGAAGCTGTTGATCCACTGACAGACGGAGGTGGGCACGGAGAGCTGAGTCAGCTTGGGCAGGAGGAGGTTTGGCATGATCGTGTTAAAAGCCGAGCTGAAGTCCACAAACAGGATCCTCACATAGGTTCCTGGTCTGTCTAGGTGTTGCAGAACATAATGCAGTCCAATGTTTACTGCATCGTCCACAGACCTGTTTGCTCTGTAGGCAAACTGAAGAGGATCTAGCAAGGGTCCAGTGATGTCCTTCAGGTGAGCCAGCACCAGTTTTTCAAATGACTTCATGACTACGGATGTTAAAGCCACAGGCCTGTAGTCATTTAGTCCTGTAATTTTGGGTTTCTTTGGGATAGGGATGACGGTGGAGCGTTTAGCATGAAGGGACTTCGCACAGCTCCAGCGATCTGTTGAAGATCTTTGTGAAGATGGGGGCCAGCTGGTCAGCACAGGATTTCAGACAGGCTGGTGTAACACAATCTGGGCCTGGTGCTTTTTGCTCTTCTGGGCTCTTCTGCTTCCGGAAGACCTGGCGCACCGCATCCTCGCTGATCTGTATTGCTGGTGTGGGGGAGAGGGGGGATGCAGGAGGTGTGAATGGTGAAAGTGCTTGATTGGAGAGGTGTTCAGGATGGGTTGCAGGAGCTGTTAATGGTGTGAACGGTTGTGTGGAGAGGCATTCAGGGTTGGTTGCAGGAGTTGTTATTGGTGTGAACGGTTGTGTGGAGAGGTGTTCAGGGCAGGTGATGGGTGTTCTTTCAAACCTGCAGTAAAACTCGTTCAGATCGTCTGCCAGTCGTTGATTTTCCACAGTGCTGGGGGGTGGTGTCTTGTAATTGGTGATCTTCTTTAGACTTTTCCACACTGATGCGGAGTCGTTCGAAGTGAACTGAGTCCTTATTTTTTTCAGAATAATTCCTCTTTGCCACTTTGATCTCCTTTTCCAGTGTGTATTTAGCCTGTTTATACAAGACATTGTCCCCCTTCCGGTAAGCATCTTCTTTGGCCTGACGGAGCTGTCTGAGTTTTGCAGTGAACCACGGTTTGTCATTGTTGTAATTTAGTTGAGTCTTGGTAGGAATACACACATCCTCACAGAAACTGATATATGATGTTACGGTCTCTGTGAGTTCGTCCAGATCGGTGGAAGCAGCTTCAAAAACACTCCAATCAGTGAGGTCAAAACAAGATTGTAAATCCTGCTCTGCTTCATTAGTCCATCTTTTTACAGTCCTTAATACAGGTTTAGCTGATTTTAGTTTCTGCCTGTAGGTCGTTTATGATAAGATGAACCAGAAGGTGATCAGAACGTCCCAAAGCTGCTCGTGGAACAGAGTGATATGCATCCTTTATTGTGGTGTAACAGTGATCCAATATATTACTGTCTCTGGTGGGACAGGTAACATGCTGTCTGTATTTTGGCATGTTAGATCTCTCCATCTACTCACCACCCCGTTAGCAGAGAAGTAAACAAACACATGACATGATACTATTGCTTTTTATTTTAAGTAATAAATGCAAATCTACTTGAATTCTTCATACATAGTTATGTCATATTTAGCATAATTCAGTATACGAATACTTTGCGAATAATCAAAATAAACATCAACAAAGCGCTCAGAATGACAGAGGACTCGAGGGAGAGGCATATTAGTAAGAGAGGGTCTTGCAGGGGACTGTAGGGTGTGTCAGGGCAGAAGGCAGGAGTAGATCAGAGAAGAATATGGCTGAAGCCAGTCTGATCTCTCCAGAGAGCGTCCCAGGAGAGCTGAGCCGCACTGAACTAAAGCCATAAACCCCCCTCCTCTGGAAAGACCTTCATTATTATTGGGAGGAGGAGGAGTGGAGCACATGAACGCGAAAATAACCAACGTACTGTTTATTATTTGTCTTGTGAAGTGGTCAAATTCCAAACTTTTTTAGCATTTTCTCTTTGCAGTCCAGTTACATTTGTCTCATGGTTTCATGAATCAAAACATCATTTTGCACCTCCTCTTTGATCTTTAGAATTCAATTGGCTTATTTGCCACTGTACCTGTAAGACTTCTGTGTGTAAATTACTTCCTTTATGACTGCTTGCCATAAAATGAGTTCCAATGATATCTACAGTAGTCTAATGAAGTGCCATCTCGTTGTTTCAGGAAAAGATCACGTTTGTCAGTTTGTTGGATGTGGCCGCAACGATCGCTTTAACTATGTTGTCATGGAGCTTCAGGTGAGGTCTGATTGACAGGTTATGCATTTATTCTAAATTAATGTGTGCCGAATATTACAATTCATTTTTGATGATGATCTTACAAGCCTAATAGACAATAAATAATAGACAATAAAGATGGTTAAATCAACTTTCTTGTCATGAATAACAATATGATAACATAAACTGTTTGACCTATAAAAAATAACCTGTAAATGTATCGCATAGCTACCATATGCATACATTTAATTGAGCATGTAAGATGTAGATTTATCTTTTTGTTTGTTTATGAATTTGACCTCAGACTTTGCAGCCTGTGCATTTATTTATGACTTTATATTAAACCTGTTTTTCAGTTAAATGTTTGCAGCTAAAATGATTTATTGTTGCCTTTTTTGGCTTTTGCAGGGCCGTAATTTAGCCGATCTGAGGAGGAGCATGAACCGGGGCACTTTCACAGTCAGCGCTACACTAAGACTGGGTCTGCAGATCCTGGAGGCCATTGAGAGCATCCACTCAGTTGGCTTTTTACACCGTGACATCAAACCGGTAAGATCTTTAAACTCTTTTAACTGCCTGCAACAACAAATTACAGTGATTACAAAATATATATCTGTGACCCGTGCTGGCAAAATGAGTCAGAATGCCCACGGACTAATTACAGGCTACAGGGAAAACAAGTGTAAAATGTACATTTTGGTCAAATTTGAGGTATTCACAAAAATTATTTTATTAAGGATGTATTCCCACCTTTCTTGTTTTGTTCGATTGAATCAAACTCAAGTTGGTTTCCCGCCTTGGTGTGGATTTTTTAGGCAGGTGTGAATACAGCAGTCACGCTTGGGTGCGGACCTAATAACGGTACCGAGACCCAGCTGAAGAGGTTATTTCGGTCCGGTTCCAAACGAACTGGTACAGTTAAATGGATAAACCAAGGAATGGATGAACTTAGCACACATGTGGTTTTGTTTACAATTTCTGGTTCACTTGCAAAAAGGGCAGTGTGAAAGTGAACCACAACCACACACACACAAAAAATGGAAATGCTACAGGGGCCTTTACCCACCCCCCGAAGAAGTGTGATGTGCGTTTTATTATGGATGGATGCACTTTATTTGACTACTTTTGGACTGTTGAAAAAAAATGCCTGCCCACTGCCATTAATGCTTGGAAGTGGAAGGACAATTTGTAATATATCTCAGATTTTATTTGTCTGAAAGAAGAAAGTCACATACACCTAGGATGCCTTGAAGGTGAGTAAAAAAGAGGGTCTTGTGGGGGATTAACCCTTTTCTTACTGGTGCTGACAGACAGCACGCTATCCCGATATATGCATACACACAGAAAAGTATTTAATCTGTCTTGGCGAGTACTCACGCAATCACAATCTATTATCTCTTAAGTAAAAGTAAACATTTCTGAAAATTTACTTAAAAAAAATTGTAAATTAGTAAATAGTAAATTATTCTTGGCATTTTGCTCATTGTGACTAATTTTGCTAGCCTGACTACGTCAGACTTCCTACTTCCGCTCAATTTCATTTCAAAGTGAAGTAGCAGAGTCTGGTATTACCAGGCTATCATTTTGCCAGCACGTGTGACATATCTCTGTGTTGTAAATAAATAGCAGTATACTTAAATAGTACACTTAATATAACAATAGGATGCTTAAAGGTGCCATATAATGCAAAAATTTTAAAACACTTTTATAAGGTGTTTGAACACAGTTGTGTGGCCGCAGTGTGTGAAAACAACCAGCCTATAATGGTAAAAATCCACACACTCATTGTTTTATAATTCCAAAAAGACATACACATAAACAGAGCGTTTTGGCTCATACCCTAAAAGTGGCAATTTCAAGAAGCTATAAAAAATTATCTGTGAGGTATTTTGAGATAAAACTTCACATACACACTCTGGGGACATCAGATTACAAATACTGTATCAATGCATTCTAAGGCACCTTTAAAAATTACTTCTTACGCAAAATATCGCAGCCTTTTTGTAATGTTCACTTGTTCACACTCTTTTCAGTCCAACTTTGCCATGGGCCGATTTCCTAGCACATGTCGAACTTGCTACATGTTAGATTTTGGTTTGGCGCGCCAATTTACAAACTCCTGCCAAGAAGTCAGACCGGTCAGTATCAAAAGTCATTTGTAATGTAGTCTTTCTGACTGTACTTGTTTATATGTTTGTGAGAATTTATTTGTCACTGGTATTTATGTATATATGTACTGTAAGATTCTGTTCTCTCTCAGCCCCGTCCTGTTGCAGGGTTTAGGGGTACAGTACGATACGCCTCAGTCAATGCCCATAAGAACAAGGTAAGAATGCCTCTGGTGTTCCTGCCCAGTCTCAGCTGTTGTTGATAATGTTTCAGCTACCAGGATTATTCTGGTCATATCCGCTTTATTTTGGTCTTACTCTCACAGGAAATGGGAAGACATGATGACTTGTGGTCTTTGTTCTACATGCTGGTGGAGTTCTTGGTTGGGCAGCTCCCCTGGAGGAAGATAAAAGACAAGGTGCTGATCAGGCAGGAAGAAGAGGTGTTGTGAAAAGCATTTTCTTGTTTGTTGGGAAGTGATAATGAGATTTGTGTGTTTATGCATTAGGAGCAAGTGGGGAAGTTAAAAGAGACATACGATCATCGGCTCATGTTGAAACACCTGCCCCCAGAATTCAGTTTTTTTCTGGAGCACATCAGCAATTTGGACTACTTTACCAAACCTGACTACCAGGTAAAAAATTGACACTTTAATAGATCAATGAAATATCTATAAGTGGTCAATCTCATTTGAAACTTTTTTTCCACTCTAGCTTCTGAGGACTGTTTTTGAGAATAGCATGAGAACCTACAATGTAGTGGAAAATGACCCATATGATTGGGAAAAGATGAGCTCAGATAGCCCACTGACAATCACCGCTGCAGCAAACACGCCACAGCACCATACGCGCCTCACACCAGCTCAGATGGGGTAAATCACGTGACTGCTTTACTTTCATTTGGTTGAACTCTCTTAAACATTTGCATTTTCCAAGTAGTGGCATCACCATGAAGAGTCCTCTGGTGCTCTGTTTTCTTCCAGCATTGTGAATGCCTCACTGCTGCCTGGAGATCTGAAGGAGAACACAGATGAAGTTCTGCAAGATGAGCAGCTCAGTGATGGGGACAATGCTCGGCCCGAGAACCTGATTGGATCTCCGAACCTTCCTCTCAGGAACCAGGAGACTGATGTCTGGGAGGACCTGGACCGCAACCGGAACCAAATTTGTCCTGCTGTCTGGAAGGTACCAGAATACGTACCATGGACTGAATAAATCATAGACATCTTTGTCTATTCTTGGCGGTTTCATATTCTGTTGTCATTCTCTTTTAGATGGGAACAGATGATGAGCATAGCAACCAAGGCAATCAAAGCCCCCATGCCGGGCCTAGCATTGGCTCACCAGTGCGAATCCGGTCAGAGGTGGTACCCTCAGATAGAGACACTCCTCTTCTGAGGAAACTGCGCAACATCCATAGCTTTGAGCTGGAGAAGAGACTAACTTTGGAGCCCAAACCCAACACTGAGCGGTTTGTAGAGGCCTGGTAAGTGACTCCTACACTCAAAATCGAATTCTTTCAAGTATTTAGCAACTATTCAGTATGTTCTGAAGACCTAGTGTGCATTCTTTGGTTTCTGTGACCAGTTCTGGCAAGCAGCCACCTGGTACAGTACAGGAATGGGACGCTGATGGCGTCCCTGGCATGGCCATGTTGAACGGATGTCGCACAGAGCGAGTTTGGCACTATGACGATGAAATCCGCTCTGGTGGTGGCTCGCCCAAGCCTGCTTCACCGGGATCTCCTGAGCAGGGCAACGGTACAGCTAATAGTGGCTTTGTTGCTCTAAACCTGAGCTCAGGCCTACAAGATGTTGAGTTGCATGATTGGGTGATGGTAGAGAAAGGCTCTGACCTGCCGGACTTCAAAGAGGCAGCAGGAAGTAGCCCAGGTCTCAAACTCACTAGTAGCCCATCTGATGAGTGTGAAGAGGAGCCAGAAATTTTGCAGCCAATGGATGAATCACCAGATAAAGAATCCACTCCTAGTCCCGTACATGGAGGTGCCCACACACCTCACACAGTCCAGGGCCCACAAAGGATGGATGGGTTGGAGCTCAGTGTATTTCCCACTGCTGGTGGACCTCCTGTTACCCCCACCAGCCCTGGTGAGGCACTGGCTGAAGGAGCACTCACACAGGTAACTATGGCTTCCAAATGCTGTTTTTTGCTAAATTGTGTACAATTTAAAATTTGGTCAAATGATCTTTGCACCTATACTCAGAAAAGGTTTCAAAACAGCTCCTCAGTTATGACAAAGTTGCCAAACATAACATGAGGCTCTATCCTGGCAATGCTTTAGCTTATCAAGACAAATTTTGGAACGTTTTATCGGTACTGTGACCAAAGGGGACCTGAACAGTAGGATGACAGTGCCACCTAGTAGTTAGAAATGTAGTACAAATTATTTTTCACACATATTATATTGTAGACAATAATATTTTATATGAAACTGGTGTAAATCTTAAAAAAGTTTCTAAATAAATTTAGATGAGATCAATTTTAGACTGTTTCTCTTACAAATGCAAACATGAACAAGCCAGACAGGAACGAAGTATGAGGTAACACTTTGCCAAGCATCCTGGCAACACTTTAATCATATACAAAACAACACAAAAAAAAAAAACAGTAAATGCATGTGTGTAAGGTGCAGTGTTTGCTACAGGTATACAATATAAGATTACTTAAAAGGTATAGTTCACCCAAAAATGTAAATTACCCCATGATTAATTCACCCTCAAGGCATCCAGAGATTATGGTTTATAAAGTTTTAAATATGGATATTGTTCATAAAAAATGCATTGATTCATTTCAAGAGGCCTTTATTAACCCCCCAGAGCTGTGTGGAGCATTTTTTATGATGGACTTTATTGAACTATTAAATACCATCAGCCATTCACTGCCATTATAAAGCTTGGAACAGCCAGGACATTTTTAAATATCTTAATTAATAAACTCTATTGTATTCATCTGAAAGAAGGAAGTCATATACACCTAGGATGGCTTGAGGGTGAGTAAATCATGGGGTAATTTACATTTTTGGTTAAACTATCCCATTAATCTCCTGTGCTTTTTGATTTATGTGTTAGTTTAAAAAAAAACGTATACATTAAAGTAATTAGTATTTTTTTTTCACTTAAACAGCCCCCATGAAAGTTTCCTTTCTACTGTTCTTTTCTTGATGTCGTTAGAACACTTTCTAAGTCACACTCACAAGTGTCAGAAGGATAAAGGTGGTCTCTGAGGGCAGCTCTCCTGTCAGCCACAGTAATGAGATACAGACCGCTCACCCTTTAGGTCTGTGATGTAAGCTTACGGTAGTCTGAGCTAAGCCGATCTTGTTACCTGAGCTCTTGTGTTCTCACGGCCCAGGTTAGGACACTGTCTGTGGAAGGAGTGTTGTAAAACCACACAAAGCTGGCTTCATTTATTACAGTGTTGCAGTTTCAAGCATATTACTGACCATTTGCAAGTTTGATTTAAGTGCTGCGGTCTCTGGAAGATGTCAGTGAATTCTTTTTACAGACATAACCATTTGCTTCCTCTTTTTTTTATTAACTCCTACAATTTTTTTTGGCCATTTTAATATCTTTTACTGTATTTTATTTCCAACTTCACAACCCATTCATCACCCCTGACTCACCTGATCCACTTCACTAAACGCTCTTCGCCTCCCTTCCACTGTTCCCCACTTTCCTTTTCTAGCTGCCCACCTCTCCTGCATCCCAACCTGAGGAGCTTGTTGCAAGGACGTGCAGCCCCCTGCTCCTGCGCTCCCCTAGCCCGCTCACCCTCCTGACCTCCCTGTCGGACCCCCTCCACCAGCGCGCCCCGCCTGGGATGTGGCGCAGCCAATCTGCAGACCACCAACAACACCCATCCTCTTCCACCTCCTCGTGCCACGCCTCGCTGCCACTACCTTCTAAACCCTGTTCTGCCCATTCGCCTGGACGCAGGAAACTTCCTGCCATTCCAGCGACTGCTGCAAACACCAAGTTCCCCTCAGTCATACGAATCACCCGCGCTCAGCTTCAGCAGGTGAATAGGCTCTCCCATTCCGTGCTTTCCATAATTTCGACCATCTCTGCCCCCAAACATGTCTTCTCTCCAGTCTTATGCTTCCTGTGTTCTGTATGTACTTGATTTTTGTTGTTGTATTTGACCTTAGTTTTTTTGTGCGCTCTCTCCTCAAAGAACCCCAGGAATACTGTTCTGTCCATTATGCATGCCCAACATTTTTTTCTGTCAAGGTTGTACTTAAAACTGTGTACTTTGTTAATAGTTCTGTTCCTGGTAAACCTAGTGAACTAGGTTTGGGTCTACCTAGTCACATGCGTCCTAGGATTGTCTGGGATAGACTTTTTAACTGTAGCAAGTAGGCTTTCTAGTGTTTTTTGCAGTGTAAAAAAACTGTAACCTGGTGCATTGTACAACAGGTTATATATATTTTTAGATATATTAGTTTTTGTTTTCCTTGTGTTGTTTATGACGGGGTTTCCAATTCTGCTCCTGGAGGGTTAGCTTAGCATCATGCTAACTGGAAGTCAAGTCCTCTGCTTCACTTCAGGAGATAATTTTGTGCGTTGTTTGTGCCATACAGAAATATTGCTTATTTAGAGAGTTCCAAATCAGTCACTAGGTTTTGGAACAGGGCTTATGTGTTTTTGTTCCTCTGAATATGTGACTAACCATCTCTTATCCTGTTTAATTCAGTCAGCTTTTCATCCAGGATGTCTAGTCCTGCTTCTGGAGTGCAACTGTACTGCAAAGTTTAGCTCCAACCCTAATTTAACACACCTGAACCAGTTACAATTTTTTTGTTGTCAGGAGGGCTCGCAGACATTTGCACACCACATCCACATGCAGGCAATTTTTTGAGACCGCACAGACTGTGCGCGTACAACAGCGCATGTGCGAGGTGAATGTTGAGACAGTGCAAGTCAAGCAGGTGGTACTGGGCATGCATTGAGCTCATTCATCTGCACTCATCCACAGTTGAGTATACTTTGAAAGTTGTGTGAATGCGGCTGTGCGCAAGACAGAATGGAACACGGAAGTGAAGTATAACTGGGCCTTTATTAGAAACATCCAGCTTGCTGTTTTGAAACCAATTAGAACTAAACTCTGCATGACGTTATCCCTCCAGGAGCAGGATTGGACACCCCTGGGGACTGTTTCGTAAAATAAGTTTACCGAACAAGCCAGGCTTATTTCAGTTAGTCTGACTTATTTTGAACCAGATCAATTGACAACAAGTCAGGCTAACTGACATAAGCATGGCTTAGTTGGTAAACTTGTTTTATGAAACAGGCCCTGGTATGAAGGATATTATAACTTATAGAAATTCTCTTTCCACTAACATAAAGATGTTGTGTGTGGTTTGTCAAATAACAGTTTATATCTGCATGCAAGCATGTTTGGTTACCAATATAAGCATTCATATAAAGACTGAACCTGAATTTGTGACCCCCAGGTGACATCAAGGACATGAAAATTGATAAACCTATAGCTAATTTTCTCTAATCCTCTCTCAGCTGACAGCTCAGCGCCCCTCTGTGCTGTCCTCCCAGTCTGCATCTGACAGTGTTCCACTGCAGAGACGTGATACTGAAAATGGTAACAATGAGATGCATCCACATGACAACACAGCTGACATCAACTCCCCACAGGAGCAAGTTGCCTTCCAGCCCACCAGTCCCTCTAATGTTGAGGGGGATCCTTTGCTAAATGGGAATGGCCCTCTGAAACCTTCAAGCCCAGTGCCAAACCTGGTCCCATCTCCATGCACACCTCCCTCTCAGCGTAGCCCAGTTCTCATGAATGACTGTCTAACACCTCCTTCAGACACACAAAGACATGGCAACGAGCAGCCTCCAAAGCTAAAAGACCCCAAGAGGGAGTCTCCCATCATTAAACGCTCTGTCGAACACAACCAGTGTACTCTGGAGGAGGGAAAGGAAGATGCTCCTTCCAGAAACGGCACTTCTTCTCCAGTTTCTGCTCCCAAACAAGACCCCAGTCGTCGGCACAGCCGTATCCCAGTGTTAGAACCATCTAGCCTTCTGGATCCACCAACTGGATCTGCTAAAGAGAAGTTGCTGCAGAGGAGGGTTCACCACATTCCAATTTCACCCTCCGGTTCCCCATCATTATCCTCTGACAGGCGTGTCATTGTGGCTGCTATGCAGCGGGACCAGATTTCTTCTGTCTCTTCTGAACGCTCTCAAGATGAAGAATCACTTCTGGGTTCTCATTCTGATCATCATGGAGATGATGCTCCTTCACTGTCCTCATCCTCTAGTCCACTTTTACGGAAGAGCAAGATACCACGCCCAATCACACCCACAACGAGCGGGGAAGCCGTTACTGAACACTTCATGCCTCGTCCACCATCAGGAAAACCTCCTAGCCGCTCCACTATGGATGGAAGGTAGTTAGCAAACATATAGCCAACTTATTGTTATTGTGCATACGAGTTCAGAATCTGTAGCCATAGACCAGTGGTTCCCAATCTTGGCCCTCCACATTTTTGATGTCTTTCGAATCTGACACACATTTGAGTACTTGGAGTGTTTACTAATGAGTCGATGAGTTGAATCAGGTGTGTTTGGTTTGGGACATCTATAAAACGTTCAGTGTTGGGGGTCATTGAGGTCCATGAATGGAGAACCACTGCCCTTGACCTAAAAAAAATCAGACATTCTAGACCATTGGTACCTGGTCCTGGAGAACTGATGGATTAAATTAGATGTGTTTAAATAGGAAGGCATCTAACGTGGAGTTTTGGGATTCTCCAAGACCAGGACTGGAAACCACTGTTCTAGAAAAAACAAATTTCTTACTTAACTCTAAGATCTTTGGGACTACAGTATGTCCACCAAACATGGCACAGTTCTTCGGGCTGCTCTAAACACCTTATCAGCTTCCTGTCAGTTTTCTGTCTACTACCAAGAACACCTAAGCAAATATCCAGAATGTTTTATAAAAGGGATAGTTCACCCAAAAGATTTTAACTCTGTCATTAATTCTGTCATGTCGTTCCAAACCCATAAGACCTTCATTCATTTTCGGAACACAATATAAGATATTTTTGATGAAATCCAAGAGCTTTCTGATCCTGCATAGACAGTAACATAACTACCACGTTCAAGGCCCAGAAAGGTAGTAAAGACATCATCAAAATAGTCCATGTGACATCAATGGTTTAACCTTAATTTTATGAAGCTACGAGAATACTTTTTGTGCGTAAAGAAAACAAAATAATTAAACAGTTTCTTCTCTACCATGTCAGTCTTTGACATACATTCATGAGAGGATCACAACACCTGCATGTAGTGCTGTCAATGCAGGAACACTGATGCTCACATAGAATGCTTACATAGGAACAGATGAACCTGGATAGAACCCGGATGCGCTGCTGCAGAGGAAGATGCTGTACATAACACAACGTGTTTACGTCTTTGTAAGCAGAGAATGAATTGCAATTTTTTGCCCAGGCGTACTTATTTGAACCAAAATATTCAGAAGATGAACTAAAAGAGATGGACGTTCTACAGCAGGATGTCAGCTACTGCATAGCTCGTAGCTCTTGTAGCTTCAGAAAATTAAGGTTTAATCATTGATATCACTCAGACTATTTTAATGATGTCCTTACTATCTTTCTGGTCCTTGAACGTGTTAGTTGCGTTGCTGTTTATGCAGGGTCAGAAATAGGTTTGCGTCGATCCAATATTCAGTATTGGTATCGCACTGATACTTGTTTTTTCTGCTGGATCGGGGTATTGGTCAGATGAGACCGATCCAAATCTGATATAGTGCGTATACTATTCTGTGTAGTATATCTGTGTAGAGTCCCTTTCACACTGTGATTCGGGAAAATACACGGTTAATGTGTCCTGGCAATTGTTCCCGGGTCGCTAGATTTTGCGATCTGCCAATGATTACCCGGAATATGTGCGTGTGTTCACACACAACCCGTAAAGGTCTCGTAAAGACACATGATATCAGGTGTTACGTGTAATGTACGAGTCGAAAACGCTAGGCACGTTAACTTTCACTTAAGCTGGCGAACGAACTCCGCGTCAGCGCGGAAAATGAGGAACTAAATGAATGATCTCTGCTTCATTACAGTTTGCACATTTTTTTTTTTGTCGCGAGCGCTGATCTGCCTTCAATACACCTGATAAATGATCACTACGACATACCCTTTATGGCATTAGTTCTGGCTTTTCTTCACACAGAGCTCGTTCCGGGACTGAACCCGGCAATATTACTAGGTCCCAAACCCAGGATCGATCCCGGAATCAATCCTGGGACGTGTTTCGTTCACACAGAAGGCAACCCGGCAATGTTAGTTATCCATTAACCTAGTTTATAATAGTATTTTTGTCATAGATTATGATTATATATATTTGTTTGTTATTTTTCTTTATAATGAAATTGTCTATATTTAGTAGATTGTGTGTAATATGAAAAAGAGTGATGATCGACCTACATATTTAGATATAGAAATTCTACACTGATTTAAAAAAAACTGTGCTGTTATTGGATCGATATCAGCAAATACTCAGATAATTTTGGGTATCGGATTGGTATTGGTTCTGATAAACTGGTATCAAGCCTTCCCTAGTCAGAAAGCTCTTAGATTTCTTTAAAAATGTGTTAATCTGTGTTCCAAAGACAAAAGCCTTATGGCTTTGGAATGACATAAGGGTGAGCGATTAGTGAGAATTTTTATTTTTGGGTGAACTAACCCTTTAATGCCTAGCAATTACCTAGAATACATTTTGCAATCACATCAGTGCAAAGAAGACTGCACTGGACCTTTACGGGCCCACTTAGGTCTAGCCTAAGGGCCCCCATTGGGCTGCCAGAGCAGGGTCACTGAGAATTTGCTCATTAGCAAAACATTGGACCTTTAGCACTGGCCCTGCACTTAGCCCCCAGGAAGCCCTCACTTGGCCCACACTAGTAAACTAAAACAATATATCTGTTTTACTATAAATACTTTTTAGCTACTATAACTTTGGGAAAAACAGTTATTATATATCTGAAATGGATGCAGTTACCACATAAATAATGTCTTTATTGTCAAAAATGTTCAGTAGTTGAAGGACAGAGTCTGGTAAGTGTTAGATGTCCAGGTCAAAGGTCACAGAATAGTTCACTTACAGCAGTGGTTCCCAACTATGTTCCTGGAGGCCCCCCAACACTGCACATTTTGCATATCATCTCATTTGTCTGACACAACCATTTCAGGTCTTGGAGTCTCTACTAATGAGCTAATGATCTGAATCAGGTGTGTTTGATTAAGGAGACATGGAAAACCTGCAGTGTTGGGGGGGCTTCCAGGAATGTGGTTGGGAACAACTGACTTACAGCATCCACCATAGTGTGATTTTCTGCTAATGTTTTGGAAATCTTAGCAGTTTTTAACACATGCTATTCACCAGGAGAGGGCAACTTATTAGGCTTTGTTTATTTCTGTAGTGGGCTGGCTCTAGCCCACTGTGCCTGCATAAAGCAGGGATAGCAGTGACCGTAACTAGCCACAGTATGTGTTTGCAATCAGTTAGCCATGCTGTCTACCACCTAAAAACCATCCAGAACAACATAGCAACCACAGAATGCCTTGGTAATAACTAGCAATCACCTAGAACATTTTAGCAATCACTTGGCAATGCACCAATCAACCATAAAAATGGTTGCAATTATCTATAAATGACGAGTGAGTGATGTGAAGTGTAGCCAGATATGGTGTTCCATACTCAGAATTTGTGCTCTGCATTTCACAGCAGCCAGTAGTGAACACACACACCCAGAGAAGTTGGCAGCCATTTTTGTTGCGGCACCCAGGAAGCAGTTGGGTGATAGGTGCCTTGCCGAAGGATCACAGCTCAGTCACGGTGGTATTGAAGGTGGAACAGTGCTGGTCATTCACTTCCCTCCCTTACAGTCCTTGCCGGTACCAAGACTCAAACCCGCAACCTACAGTTCAGACTCTCTAAGTATTATGCCATGACCAGTGTTTGGAATAACGGCGTTTAAAAGAACGGCGTTAGGTAACGACGTTATTTTTTCAGTAACGGGGTAATCTAACTAATTACTTTTCCCGTCGTTACAACGCCGTTAACGTTACTGAACGTTAAATGCGGTGCGTTACTATGCATTGATTTAATATGCAATTCGAACGCACCCCTGGCTCACACAGCGAGTGAGCAGGTGGGTTAATAACGAGATAAGCGATTATGATTGGCTAAGGTAGAGTCATGTGTTTCATTGTAGCCAATCAGAGCCAGTGTTTTTACACACACGTGCCAGCGGCGCCAAACACACACAGTCACACACACGCAACAGCTACACAGAGATTCGCAGCAGCAGGAGTAATGGCGAGTCAGGAGCAATCCGATGAAAAGTTGGCATTTTCAAGGTGGAGATATAAGCACTACTTCACATTCATTGTAGTCAAAAGCAAGAACGTGCATGTAATGTGAGACACACGCATCTACAAAGCTAGTGGCTTTTTTTTTTTTTTTTACAGTAACGCAAATAGTTACTTTCCCTGGTAACGAGTTACTTTTATGATAGAGTAATTCAGTTACTAACTCAGTTACTTTTTGGAACAAGTAGTGAGTAACTATAACTAATTACTTTTTTAAAGTAACGTTCCCAACAGTGGCCATGACTGACCCTTTTTTTGTGTGTCATAGCAGAACGCCCTAGCAACTTTCTGGCATTCCACCTGGTACCCCAATAGATCACCTGGAAAGTTGCTAGACATTAAACTGATGGGGCTAAGGTGTTCTGAGTGGTACCTTATTGAATTGATTAATGGTTGCTATAGAGCTCTCGATGGTTACTAGACAGTATCTGGAGCCTTTTTTTGATTGTAAACGTTTATCAGGTCTGTTATTTTCCATCAGTTGCATGCTATAGCATAGTTTGACTTCATTTGACTTCTCCTCCAGACTAAGGCGGTACAGGATTCGTGCCGGCAGCACCAGTGACTCAGATCTGCTGACCTGTCTGGCCCAGCTAATGCACACCAGGTCGCTCCGTGACTCTCCACACCCCAGCTGCTCCTCTCCCCCGCACATAAGCACCAGGCACGTGTTCGGCGGTCCCACCGCTGCTCACCACCTCCACCAGCGCAGCTCTAGCGCCTCCCCCCGCAGCTCCTCCTCACTACAGCGCCGCTCTCATCCTCGCACGCAGGAAGGATGCTGTGGGAGACAGGCCCATTCTGTCACCGTACACATCCAGCGGGGCAAAGCCGGCATCCGTGAGGTCAGGTGCTCAAACAAGCTGAGCAGATAGTCAACCACAGGTTTCAGACACTAGTGGAAGATGTGAACGTGTGAAATTGTGAAAGAGTGAAACTTTCCACAATAGCTAACAAAATATGATTCTCATTCCTTCGCACATCAGCAGCTCCATTGCTTTCTCTACATCAGTAGCCTAAATTTTATCACGCTGGCTTTTGGGAACACCAAAGTCACTTTTAGAACTTGGGAGGTTATACATGAAGGTGATTAGCTGGATCGTTAGTACTTTATAGTTTCTTTACTTACAATCATCTTCATGAAAGCTCTGGAATGTTTGAATGTATTCGTGATCTACATGAGGTTTGCATCAAGATCGACTGTACTATAGTATTTATTACATTTATTTATTTTGGCTTTGATGCATTGCAGCCCTCTCTGAGCAGTGGCAGGTACACTGATAGATCATGCCATCATTAACCCTTTTTTGTGCTTGTGCTTTGGGAACTGTCAGCACTTAGACATGGCCTGAAACATTGTACGCAACTGAAATGCTTTAATTGGCATTAGGGCTGTCAAAATGGCTAGAAAACTCAATTCAAATTTTGTAATTTCGTACTTTTATTAATATTCAAATTCTATTCAAATTTAAAATGCATAATTTCAGTTAGGGTGGAAAAAAAGCTTTTGGCTTTTCTCCTGAAGCCACAAGAGGGCGTGTAGAGCAAAATACTACCAATGAATGTTTATTCAAAGCAATAAATAACAGAACCATCTGTGAAAAAAATTGCATACTGATTAAAATAATGTTTATAAACCAATTATTAATTAAGTTACTTAAACAACTTTAACCAAAGCAGGATCATGTATGCATACTTTAATACAAAGGACCGAAATCCAATCACACAGAGAATTTCTCAATTTAAAAATATGAGATGCAATGGGATTAGGGATCCCCCCCCCCCCCCCCACCGGAATAAAGTCTCGAGATATGTTTTTTAAAAGTTGAACTTGCATTCATTTTACATGGCTTTCTACACATTCCTCTCGAGTGCAACGGTAATAGATGTCCCTCTAGAAAATGCACAAAACATGTGGTTTCAGTTTTGATGTAAACAAAAGCTTCTCCCCATTATTTTTTATTATTTCCACAGTATTTTTAATGAACAACACAGCAGCGACACATCTAGTGGCTTCAACTGGATAGGCTAACAAAACATTATAATGCAATGATACATCGTCATCGCATATTAGGCACCACTGATAACGCATTTGAAATTTGAATATTTTTTTTTAACAGCCCTAATTAACATGTTGCATTCGAAATCTCTGAAACAAAAACTCAGTCATTAGTTTTCTTAGACTGTAAAGCCCAAAGTATACTTTGGTTTTTGTTTGTACGCGAGAGTCTGTGAACCGTGTGCATGACGCAAATTTATTCAGCAGAAGAGTACACATGTACTGTATGCGCGCCACCCAATTTTTATAACCTCATGTGCATTGCAGGTCGCACATGCACATTGAATTTGTCTGGAACTAATCCATTGTTCCACAAGTAGGCCATACTGGCCGCTGTTTCACAGTAGAAAATGAAACTAAACCTAAATAAAAAAAGCAAATAGCGGTGATTTCAACAACAACACACCAGCATTGAGAAGCGTATGTGTACGGAGTTGTGAGATTAAGCAGCATCTTTAGATTAAGAGTACAAATAGATTTTTATCGGTTATAATAACTTCTGGAGAAAAGTAGTGCAGACACTGGACTAAGATGAACCTATGTTTGTGTTATCTATCAAATGGAGTTTACTTTTAAAGGCTGTGCATTGGACTGTACGCATACGCTAACGTACACACATAAAAACGAAGCATATACTTTGGGCTTAAAAGTTTATTTTAAGCTTAACTAATATCATGAGTGGAGCAAGAGTTAGAATATTGCCGTGTTAGTTAACGCCTAAATAAAAAATACTGTCATCATTTACCCACGTTCATGTATTATCACTGATTAACCAAAACTGTTTGGTTACCAACATTCTTTAAAAGATCTTCTTGTGTGTTCCGCAGGAAAAAAAGGTTTTGGAGTTACAAAAAGGTGAGTAGATGATGACAGAATTCTCATGTTTGGGTGAACTATGCCTGTGTTCGATTGGAACATGTGCTTGTACTTCCATAGACTGTTTCTGACCTCAATGAGTTTGCAAGAGGAAGAGTTTTTCAAGAAATGGTGACCACTGAAACAATCATAAAAAAAAAGTGTTCTTGCGCTTTGACGTGCCTAAAGAAGTTTTGCTTGGAAATGGAATATACAGTATATAGGGCAGGGTCAAGCTTTCAGAAACTGAAGACACTAACTGTGGTAATTTTCCTTTTCTGTAGAGCTTCTGGTGTTCCGCAGCTATGTACTATTTCATGCAGAACACAATGTCATACAAGTCACACTTATTTTTACAGGCCCTCATATAAACTATGCCTGTTATACTTAATACTGGACCCCCCCATCGTAATATTTTCTCATATAAATATTTTAGTTAATGTGATTTGTACTTTCAGCTACTAATATGATTGACATACTCTTAGCTCTGTTAAACATTTACCATTGTTAATCCATTTTACAGATTCCAAGTAGATTCTCTCTGTGTGTCTTGAAATCTAAAATCACTCACCTTGCATATGACATCAGAGATCTGTCAACTTAATGTTAAAAGGGAAGGTTTTAAAATTGCAATACTTTTACAATTTCTTATTTCAATTTCTTATTTCATGGGAAGGGTTCTGAAATGATAACAGTTGCCAGTAATCACTAATTAAACATATAGTTTTATTACATGTGCCACACGACATACCCAATCAAACAAAACTGAACAAAAGTTAGTTTACATTCCAGAACCTCAGCATTTTTGGCTGCTATTTGGCATTTGTCAATCAAAGTTTTACATGTTATAGAGTTCATAAAAAAAGAATAATACCTATTTTAAAAAAGCATGCAGCTAATTCCCTTCAGAGACTGGAACATTAAGTTACACAGTCGTCTTCCTTCTCCGCCTGTACAATGCTGTAATATAGCTTCCACTTCCCATAGAAGGCCAACTCTTTGCATGAGCTACAGAAAAATAACAAAACGCTGCCATGTACAATAAACACAGCTTAAGTTTTCATATACCAGGAGTTTATAACCTGATAAGTACTGTCAGCTTGTAAATAGGGACTTCATGTTTGTTTTTCTCTTAACCTCATTACCCATTTTTAACTTTATATCAGCACTTACAGAGAGACAGTTTGAATACTTACTCAATCCTCAACTGGTTTATATGCGTTTATGTGTTTGAGGATGTGATCTGGTAGGTGATTTACCAGAGCATGTGGGATATCAGCATATGGCATCAGAAAAACCCTAATATTTTCTCACAGTATGAAATATTGGGATTGGAGAAAATTCATGCGTAGCAAGATTTATTTATTGATTTATTTGAATTAGTAATATAGCATCGCTTTAGTCAGACACTAATTACAGTTGCAATCATAGCCTTGTATAATATATAGTCAGTTATTGGTATTAATGGGTCAGATTTAAGACAACGTCTGGCTAATCACCTTAAAAATCAGCTGTTTTCTATCATTACGGCAATAAATTCTCTGGCCGAAAGAAATTACAAGCAATTTTCACTGCAGACAAATTTTCATTTTATCAATTCGCTGTTAAATAACAAAGAAAAAAGTGCAGAATTGTCCATCTATTTATTGATTAGTAAAATACCGTTTAGTATACTGGTTTATCCCATACAAAACAGACTATTCTAATTAAATGAACATGTCACTGAGGTTGTTGTTCTTTGCTTGTTGAATCTCTACCTATTTTATTCCATGCATTTTGTCAGTATATCGAACATTGAAACTGCACAGTATTGTTTTGACAATGGACTGAAAGTTAATCTGTAGAAGTAGCTAAGATTTTAACATATCAACTTTAACATTAGATTTTTTGATGTTACTGCATATTGTTGTTCAAAATTTGTCGAGTGAAATGTACAGTGTACAAAAGAATGTTATGGGGTGGGACATTGCACATTAATATAATTATTTGTGTTATTTTTATTTGTATCATAAATGCAGTGTACAGTGTTATTTTTTCGTTTAGTTGTTTTTTTTTCAATTGGAATTATTTTGTATTTTATTTTTATAAACTTGCTACGAATAAAATTTTCATTCAGCATGCCAACCATGAAAAGTCTGTATATGTGTCGGACTTTTATTTTGTAAACGTGACGTAAGAGTTTTTTTTTTTTTTTTGTTGATACTAGTTTCACTGTTTGAAACAGTTACCATAGAAACCGCACTTCTTTACGTAAAATCTAAACATCCGCGATTAGCAACATGTTGGACTTGACAGTGAATTTAACCTCTCTCGGGTTTGAGGCTGGTCTCAGTGCCGATGAGAGAGATTTGTTATCTCTGCGCAGTCGGTGCGCAGGCTTGACTGTCGCTGGATGCGCGCATGCTGTATTTGCATATAAACTTCTCAGTTTATTAAGGTAAGACAAGTCCAACATTGTTTTGGATCTCATACGACTGTTAATTCCCAAACTGATGTTATTCTTTACTACAGTCGTGAACATTTTCACACAGAATGAAGGTGAACGCTGAGAACACACATTTGTGTGTTGGCGTAGTGGGAGCAGGACTCATGGGCAAACAGCTGGCGACGGCTTTACTGCGCGGATCCAGGCTCGAACCTCGCCACATCAACATCTCAACCAGAAGACCCGAGAGACTGGGTGACTTAGTATGTGTGTGTGTGTGTGTGTGTGTGTGTGTATATATATATATATATATATATATATTGGTTATACACTATTGTATTAAAACATGAGTAAATAAACAAACATACACACACATCTATTTTAAATAAATGTTTTTTGTATGTTATTCATCAAAGAAAATGTATCACTAGTCAGATATTACAATCATAATAGCACCAAATCAGCATATTAGAATGATTTCTGAAGGATCATGTGATACTGAAGACTGGAGTAATGATGCTGAAAATTCAGCCTTGATCACAGAAACAAATACGTTTTTTAAAATGTATTACAATGGATACCAGTTATTGTAATTGTAATGATATGTGAGCCTGGACCACAAAACCAGTCATATGGGTAAATTTTATGAAAATGAGATTTGAGTAAATATGCTTTCAATTGATGTATGGTTTGTTAGAATCTGACAATATTTGGTCGAGATACAACTATTTGAAAATCTGGAATCTGAGGATACTAAAAAAAAATCAAAATATTGAGAAAATCGCCTTTAGAGTTGTCCAAATTAAGTTCTTAGCAATGCATATTACTAATCAAAAATTAGTCTTTGATATAATTACGGTAGCAAATTTACAAAATATGTTCATGGAACATGATCTTTTGATCTAAATGTTTTGAAATCATAGAACCTAGATTGATCTATCTATCTATCTATCTATCTATCTATCTATCTATCTATCTATCTATCTATCTATTTAGTATTATTATTATATATTATTATTGCAACTTAATAAGTTGCTGCTTAGTTGTGTTAGTTTAAGCAACCACCTAATATGTTTAAAAAAAGAATAAAAATAAAGAATGCCTTAAAAATATATTTGTTCTGCTAAGATTAATCATGTTTCATTTGACCCTTATTAAATAATTTATTTGGGACACAAAATAGATTGGCTAGATGCAACCAGATGCAATTCTACAGTTTTTAAAACGATTGCTTCTGAGCGCATTTAGATTGCCGTTCAAAAGGCAGCATTTATCTGATCATAAAAACAGTTAAAACAGTAATCTCACAGCAATCCATTGTGATAGTCCTCAAATCACAATCCTGAAGGCCCATCAGTATGCCCACCAAATGCTTCACGAATCATAAAAATGCTCTTTTCTTTCATTGACCCATAGGAGAATATTCAAACATGGGTGTTGCGTGTTACTTTGACAACATTAGACTGGCTAAATGGGCAGACATGCTGTTCCTGTGTGTCTTGCCCTATCAGCTCGCTCAAGTCTGCACAGACATCGGCTGTCACCTGTCTTCAGGCTGTCTGGTGTACTGCTTCACCTCAGCAGTGCCACTCAACAGGTGCAGACTTAATATTATTAGCCTTAGGTTTGAATTGCCACTGCTATTTATTATGGAATAAGAAGAACTATATGTGCTTTGTTGTTATGCTTTGTCATCTTAATTTCAGGCTTGCTGTGCTCCTTGACCACAGTTCTGTTATCAAACCTCAGTATGAGTTTGTGGCTTGTGATGATGTCAATAGAATTTGGCTTCTTCACAATCAGGTGACCGCAGCTTTACAGGATAAGGAAGTGATTTCAGCCTCAGATCCTCTTTCAATGAATGGTGTGTGACGATTGCGGATGTATCTTTGTCAATACATTTTTATTTCCTCTCAAAATATATCAGTATCCATCTGTCACTGTTATACACATTAAAATAACTAAGAAGAAATAAGTATTAGTATTAGTATTCACTACAAAAAATTGAGGTCTGTATTATTTTAAAGAAATGAATTATTTTATTCATCAAGGATGCACTGAATTGATCAAAAGCAACCGTCAGGAAAAAATCGATTTAATATAAATGGTGTTCTTTTGAGCTTTCTATTTATCAAAGAAAATGAATTAAGGTTTCCAAAAAATGTTTTTATTTTTATGGTATGTTTTAGTTCACAGTTGTTGTTATAAAACTTATAAAAACTTTATTGAACAAAACAAAAATATAAAGCAGCATAACTGTTGTTGTTTTTTTTTTTTACATTGACAATAATAAGAAATGTTTCTTGAGCAGTGAATCAGCATACTGGAATGATTTCTAAAGGATCGTGTGATACTAAAGACTAGTAATGATCTTGAAAATTCAGCTTTGCATCACGGGAATAAATTACATTTTAAAATATATTAAAACAAAATAACAATGGTTTTAAATTTTAATGTTTTACAATATTACATTACTTTTTATTATATATTACACTTTTATTACAACAAAAATTTGTTTTTGTTTTATTGCAATAATGTTTTTTATTTTATTTTTATTACAATAATGTTTTTATTACAAATAGAGACTTTGTTTCACAAAATGTAAAAATCTTACCGACACCAAACCTCTAAACAGGGTTGCCAGGTTCTCACCAAAAAACACACCTCATTCCACGGGGTAAAATACACGTTTTCTTATGGGGTTCCCTTGATAAAATAAGCATTACAGTGGATAAATATCATATATTGGGATTGCTTCAACCTGTGGACATGAAAAACAACTCACAGCAACAGTTTTTTTTTACGTGTAATTGCAGCTAGGCCATAGTTATTATTATTATTTTTTTTCTAGACAAATAATTTCAAAAGTTCATTAAAACATGATTAATCTTAGATGCACAAATATCTTTTGTAGGAATTCTTTTAATTTTGAGTCTTTCTGCAACTTTATAACTAGCCGCTTAAACACACAATAAGCAGTTTATTTCCCTTCTAAATATGTCTGTATGCTTCTGTTATATGAAGTCAATATGGTTTTTGTATGGTGAGCTATGACACACATTAAGTAAACTTGCACTGTTTGCTGAAGGTGGCCTCTTCCTGGATCAGAGATGGCTATCTGCTGTGCTCTACAGTCTCCTCAACATGTGCACGGCTCAGAAGCTGGGCTCTGGAAAGACTCTTCGGCTGCTAAACGGGCTGTTGGAGACAAACACATTCACTTATCACAGTTTTGTTCATTCACCCAGTGCATCTGATCTCAATAACCCTAATGAGTGAGTCTTGTTGTAGATGTTCGACATGAATTATGACTATCATTCAAACTTGCTTTATATGGTTATAATAGTTTGTCTCTGTTGTTTGGCAGCCTTTTCCTATGGATCAGTTTGGTTGGTGCACAAACTAAAGACACTCCATTGACTGATTTGTTGTCGAGAGATAAAGGTTTGCGAGACTGCATTTCAGTTATGTACTACAATATATTCTCAAACTTAGCAGAAAGATAAGATATCATTTTGTTCCGTTCAATGAAACGGCAATTAAACTATGCAACATTTAAGTTTCAGTGTGTAAATTTTTGTGTTCATCTTCAATCTGTTTATCTTTAACCAGCAGGTGTTTGAAAAGTGAAGTCTAAAATAAGTGTTAATTAAACACAGGGGAAAAGTTAGCATGTCAGCTGGATCCCTTTGAGCTGCCGAGTGTTATATTTGTGTTTTATCCTCTGCAGATTCATGCCACACGTGGCCAAATGACTTTGAAATGGTTCCCAGTATATTTGACTGTGCCGAACCATTTACATACACATGATATATGCTGCTAATAAACAAAAGCACTAGAACTGGAACTACTTATCTCACATATGTTGTAATGCTACAGATAAAAGCTCTTAAATGCAAGAAAGATAAATGTAAGATAGGTAATAAATATTTTTTGTATTGTGTTTTATATTAAGAGATGTAATATATGTGTGAATAAATAGTTAAGTGTCATTAAAAAAAATAGCAAGAATGACAGATAAATAAATTATATTTTTATAATGTAATATACAGTAAAATAAAATGTACATATATTTGGCTGATATTATTACTTTTTTGTGCTATTTTATTGTGTAATTAAGTTTACTTCTTTACTATATTTTAAAATGTAATTTATCACTGTGATCAAAGCTGAATTTTCAGCATCATTATACCAGTCCTCAGTGTCACATGATCCTTCAGAAATCATTCTAGTATGATGATTTGCTGCTCAAGAAACATATAATTAATGTAAAAAAAAAAAAGTTATATTATCTAATATTTTTGGGAAACCCAATATATATATACAGTACAGACCAAAAGTAAAAAAAATACATTGTATGGGTCAAAATGATTCATTTTTTTTTATGCTAAAAATCATGTTCCATGAAGATATTTTGTAAATTTACTATCGTAAATATATCAAAACCTAATTTTTGATTAGTAATATGCATTGCTAAGAACTTCATTTATATATATAAACCTTTCTTGAAACATATAGCTTTTTCCCAAACTGCATTTTTGGGGACTTTTATTGTGTAGTCGTGTGTGTTTGGCAGCCATTCAGAAAAGGCTTTACGCTCTGAAACGTATTTACAAATCAGCGGACTTCCTGAGCGTCAAACGTTATCTGTCAGGCAACACTGTTGCATCTACAGCATCACGCGCTCGCCTCAGGTACGTGTGTGTACATTATATCATTAAACTCCACTGTACGTGTGGCTTTAGCGCATAGGGAGGGTTTGGTTCGAATGCAAATGTCTTTTTTCTTGTGCTGAGATTGATGGTTTAATGGTGAATTTCACTTTAGTTTCTCGACGTGTCAAAACTGATTCGAATGTGCTTCACGTGTCGGTTGATGACGACCACGCACAACAGCCTTACTTAAATGTCATTACATTTAATATTAAAGTACAGTATGGATTATTCCCTTTTTCTTACAGATTTAGTTTCATTTTTTAATGAGGTTCATTGAAAGCCACCTCTGAGTCAGGTAAGAGTTTTCAGCTGATGAACTGAATCTTTGATCAGACAGTGATGAATGTGATGATGGTTTATATATTACATGTGTTTGCTGCTCTAGAGATGGAGAAACTAGAGACATCAGAGCTTCAATCTAGACTGTCATCCCTGTCTGTTTCTTCTTTCCCTGGTATAACGTCAAAAAACTGTGAAGCAAACCCTTTAAACAGGTTTGTGCAGGGGTTTTCTTTCTTTCTAGAGCTCAGCAATGGTTATTTTCGATTTTAAAGGTATGTTAACCTCATCCTTCCCACTTTCATTTCGAAGACTTCAAAGCACAGACCTTTCCCAGACGGTAATCCAACCGGACAACCAAACTAAAATGGATGATAACAGCAATAACAGAGAATCTGCTAAATCCACCGAGGTACAGTGTATTGAAGCCTGTCAGATATTTGTGAGCTTTAGCTCTGTGCTTGTATGTACAGTATGTAATGTATTGTGATGTTGTCAATAGGAGCCCAGCTCATCTCTGGGGAAGGCAGAGGCGGGTGACTCACAGGAGAGCAGTACTTCAAACCCTGGAGAGAAAAAAGGTTCGTAAATCCCCCCCCCCCCCCACTAGAGAGGTGAAGCTCAGCTCAGTAAGCCTTCTCATCATCTTTCATCATTGCCTCTCGAGAACAGAGCCGTCAGAACAAAAGAAGGATGTCTATGCTGTTTGTAATGTGCCATTCACAACCACAAAGACTAGTTTTTACCATCCAAAACAATGAGAATCTTTCTATATATGACGCTGCTTTATCCGGATAAGCGCGTGCGTTTTCTTTCAAGTCGCTATTGGGCAGGACACGTGACTTTCAAAAATAGCATGCAGTGTACATTATATAGGCCAAGTTCTGTAGTATGCAGTAAAAAAGTTTGTATAGACTTGTATAGGCTTAGCAGATATTTAGGCGCTGATTGTATCAACTATGATGAAACCTGCTGTAAAAGATACTGATATACAATACAAACTGCTTATCAAATAATTTCATTATAAATGTGCCAGGTCTGCATATCACTAATAAGCTGAAGTTATGCTAAGTAACTTTTTGTTTTGGTGAAAGACTATTTATTATTATTAGGGCTGGGCAAGTTAACATGTTATTATTGCGATAACGCATTAATTAACGTGACAATTATTTTATCTTGCGTTAACGCAGTTTTCATTCACTGGTCTATATATAACTGAACCACGCTTTGGCCCACCTCTTCCAACCGAGCCAGGGAGCGATCACACTAGTCAAACAAACCAGGCTTCAGGGGTCAAACGTGCTCCCGCATGGTTAAGATTGCCTAGTGTGAGCACACCCTTATTATTCTCCCGCATCAGGCACACACGAGTCTCTACTGTGTGGTCCTGCGCCACACTCTGCTGCGATGGGTACCGCGATCATGCAGGTCTCTGTCTGATGTAATGTTATGATCGAGGCTCTGGACTCTGAGCATAACTTGTTTTTCTATAACGAACTATAAAATATGTTCTATAAAAACGTTAATGTCGCGGCAGTGACAAATGGCTTGTTTTATATTTAATTTAATTACATTAATGTTGAGACTTAGGCTACAATAAATATTTAAACTGCGATTAATTGCAGTGCGATTAATTGCAGACAATGATGCCATTAATCGCGATTCCAAAAAAATAATTAATAATTGCCCAGCACTAATTATTATTATTATTATTAGCTACACAAAGGTCATAGGTTCGATTCCCAGGGAATGCATGAAACCAATAAAATGTATCAATTGAATGCAGTGTATGGCTTTGGATAGAAAAAAAAGTCTGCCAAATGCATAAATGATGATGATAATAATAATAAAATAATTCTAACCCTCCTCACAAAATAGTGGATTACATAGTAAATATACATCAATAATGACATTTAATATTTTGGCTTCACTATACATGTTCATCTTTCTTCATAAATAATATTGACAGTCAAAAATTTGAGCTGAGTAAGTTTCAGAAATGTGGTTGATTTGACATGGAGTGACCCTATTGCTGTTGTTATAAAAACAGCATCATAATCAATAAAAAAATATATATATTTTTGATGTCCTCTTAGGTGTATTGATACTTTAGTGATTTTTTCTTTAACACTTCAATTTGCTGGGTGAGCCAATTTATAAATTAATTATATGTTTGTAAAATATGTATTTGTATTTTTTACGTAAACAAATATTGAAAATAAATGACAAATTTGAGAGACCCATGATAAAAATAGTCACAATGCAAAAAGAAAATTTAATAGTCATAAAAATAGGTTAATTGTTTTTATTTAATTTTCATTCATGTCTTTTTCTTTTGAATTTTGAGTGATTTGAATGCATGCACTGCTGTGCAAATATTCTCAGCCATTTCTACTCAATCCAAATGTGAAATGAAAGAATATAAATCGATCAATTGTCTCTTTGCAGCTCTTCCTCCGATGAAAGCAGCATCCACATGGACCTCCACGGATCTGAAGGAGCTGAAGACGAAGCTGCGTCAGGAGAAGGACGGCGTGGTGACAGTATATCGTGGAGACATAATGAGTGTCCACGTGCCCACTGTCCCCGAGGCCAAGCGCGTGTGCTGGGAGTTTGCCACAGATAGCTATGACATTGGTTTTGGGATTTACTTCGACTGGTCACCAGTCACTAGCCGAGCCATTACTGTCCACATTAGCGAATCCAGTGACGATGAG
Source organism: Carassius carassius (assembly GCF_963082965.1). NCBI lineage: Eukaryota > Metazoa > Chordata > Actinopteri > Cypriniformes > Cyprinidae > Carassius > Carassius carassius. Next base: position 21,744,903 of record NC_081786.1, read on the forward strand.
GATGAAGATGATGACCTGGAAGGTGAGGGAGTACTTCCTGTCCTGTTTCCTGCTTTTGTTCAGACAAATTGATAAGAGTTGCTTTGTCTTCTCTTGTCCCTTGAATGCTTAGTGTATCCACACAGTAGGGATGGGACGATAACCGGTTTTATTGATAACCGTGATAAAATGTGCTGAAGGTTAGTAATATCGTTTAAAAATGAATTATCATTAAAACCGTGTTTGATTATCGCGGTTTTAATAACTCGCTATTAAATCATGTCCAGCCAGCAACAGTCTGACGCAAGCGCAGCGCACAATGTTTTTTTTGTTTTTTTTCGAGAAGGAATGGCGAAAGTCAGTGACTTTTCTATGCTTTTCTATGCTTCTACACTTTTCATTGTAAGGAAGGAAATGCCACAGAATTTAATCTTTCTTTAAATTAAGTGCATAGAGTTGCTTGTTTTATTAGTTGTTTGTTGATTATTAAATATAAAACTTGCTGAAATGTTTTCAGTGTGAGCATCAACTATTTTTGAACACTTTCATCTCGTTTCAACAAAACCGTGATAATATTGATAATCGTGATAATTTTAGTCACTATAATCGTGATATTAAATTTTCATACCGTCCCATCCCTACCACACAGTTGCCCTGTGTAAGGGAAACAGGTCAATTTAGCTCAAAGGGAATCATTTAAGATTTTAAAGGGAATTTGAACAGAATCACTGTTTCACGGCTGATCACTGAGATGCCCTGAGCCGTTTAACATCAAATCTGTGCTGGATATTAATATCCAAAATAGTCAAAACACTATCGATTAGCACAGTAACAGATCGGCAGTTTAACCTGTTAACTGTCACCCCGTTCCGAATACAGGACGCCTACGTTGACTATGCTATATTACAATCAAATCTAAACTAATCTAATCTTGACAAACTATATATCGTTGGAAAGGTCTAAGACTCCCAAATATATATTTTACCAATATTTTTTGTTAAAAATTATGTAGGAAAAGTAATAGATCAATTTATGACAAGAGTGCACCCTCAGAAATCTACATCACAAAAGGAGTTTTGACCTTTGTTTAAAAAAAAGACTTCCTCGTTGGCTTTTTCTCTACCACATTTTAGAAATCATTAGAAGTTATATATCACTTGAAAACATAAAATCTCAAAATTCATCCTCTAAAACCCATTTTAAAATCAGATATTGCATCACCATGTAAATGGCACATCAAAATCAAGTTACAAAATGTTTTCAGTCATGAATTACAAAAATTTAAGTTTGTATCATGCACATTCAAGTCTATCTTCAAAAACGTGAGTGACAGTTAAGGGGTTAAGACATTAACTTGTAAGCAGAAAACACAAGATACTTGTCTTTTCAATATGAATAAGGCTTTATTAGATAAATCTAAGACATAACCTAATCTAACACACAAACGCACGCACTCACACATTCACACAAGTTGCAGGAAGATCGAAAGTTAGGGAAGGATGAGTTTAAGAGAAAGAAAATGTGGAATCCCAAGTTTACAGCAATACGTGAAATTGCCTAGACATGAACAACCATCAATCACTTAATTAGATTGTTCCTCAGTGAGGTTAAAATTATATTAGATACACCAACACAAATGTCTGGAGGTACTACGTGCGTCTCCTGTGTAAAGTTGTCGTTGAAAGGGGGTTCCCCGATGTCGCTGATTGGCTGGAAGTTCAGTAGTCGCTGAAGTGACGTCTTGGGAAGCCCGTGGTTGGACGTTGGCTGAAGATGCAGAGTTGTGTGGCTGGTTGAAGTTGAACGGGCACTCGAGGTCAGACTCAGAGACACGGCGTTACAAAACTTAACTCAGAACATGAAACTCTCAAACGGAAAAGAAAATAAGTAAAGTTTGACGAGACTAGGTGGTGTTTCTTCTCATCGTGGTGAAGTAGCAGCAGGCGTGCGGGCCGAAGCACACTGGAACCGCGCTCAAAGAACAGTGATGACTAAAAGCATGGCTAAAAGCTAAAGCTGAAAGCAAGCTAAAAGCTGGCATAACTGATAACAAAAGCTAAGAAGCAAACGCTAAAAGCTAAAAAGCAGAATTTGATGGTGTCCTGAGTATTTAAACTGGCCTGTTGGCCACACCTCAAATGTTGTCTTGACCAATCAGATATTGTCTTGGCTCAAGGTATCATAAATCATTTATCTTATCAAGCACGTGGTCTGAATTTTCCCGCTCTTGAATGGTATAATTTTGGACATGATTCCTACAAGAATATGATACATTTGACAAATAACTGATGGTCAGAAACATTTCAAGCAAACAGATTGAAACGCATACATATGAAACATAAATATGAATCCTTAAGCTATCCAATATTTATTAAAAGACATACACAATAAGTGATTATAAACATGATAGTCAAATGTGTGGGTTACATATAAATGAATATAGAGTATAGAAATGGACTGATAATCATTTATAAGTCCTTTTGGGTTCATTTTGGTCCATTTATATCTAAAAAAGACCGTTTCTATGCCATTCTCTGACAGAAAGATGTTCTGTGGAGACTAGAGGTTAAAAGGTCCCCTTAGGAATTTCAGTCTGGCTCTGCTAGGTGGGGGAAGTCACTCCAAGGATCTTATTTATTACTCTCATGGGTTTACATGTGAGGGTCAGACTGTGCATCTCTTTGATTACTTGCTCCAAATTTGACAGTCTCTTCTCCGAATTGAAATTGAATGTTGAAAGCTGTTCTGTGAAAGAGTTAGTTGGTTATCTTGCTTCTGACTTGTGGCACTAGGAATTGATTTACAACATCCTGTTGCCTTTCTGAGGAATTCGGCTCATGTTTCAACCATGGTCCTGATCGACTCTTTAATTTGTCTGGTTCGGGTCTGATACTCTACACATTAATTTGTAATTAAGGCATACTCAGAATTTCTGTTCTGTATTTTACCCATCCTAAGTGCACACACACATCAGTAAACACACACACACACACACACACACACACACACACACACACACACACACCCGGAGCAGTGGGTAGCCATTTCTGCTGCGCCTGGGGAGCAGTTGGGGGTTTGGTGCCTTGCTCAAGGGCACCTCAGTCGTGTCATTGCCGGTCCGAGACTCGAACCCACAACTTTAGGGTTAGAAGTCAAACTCTCTAACCACTAGGCCATGACTCCCCCAAATTATGAAATTATTTAAATATTAAATAATAAACTAAAACTGCCAGTAGGTGGCAGCAAGTCACGCTTGATTTATTCAGGAACGAAACACAATCATGCTTGGAGACACAAAGCAGCATTGTAGCCAGTTTTGGAGTTGTTTTTGTTGTCGAAATAACGTAAAAACAGGTGATATGGTGTCTAAAGCTTATGTCTCTTAATAGGCTGTACGATTAATCGAATGTGATTAATCACGATTGTCATGCACATTTAGTCAGTAAAGCCTGTTCTGTGGTTAGCAATAAATCTCCCATCACCTGCTTTCAGGTGGAGCAGCATTTAGCATACAGAACAGTAGTTCTCTGACAAGCTATGCAAAATCGTGTTTGTAATCGCAGACGATATATTTACATTTGCATTTAGTCATTTAGCAGACACTTTTATCCAAAGCGACTTACAAATGAGGACAATGGAAGCGATCAAAAACAACAAGAGAGCAAGTCTCAGTTTGCTTAACATCGTAAACGTAGCAAGGGCTTTTAAATAATCTAATAAATGAAAAGAAAACCGATAGAATTGAAAAAAATTTAGCAAGCTTGTGTTAGAGGTCTTTTTTTTTTTTTTTGCTTTTGTTAATTGTATAATAAATGAAAAGAAAACAGATAGAATACAAAAAGATTAGAAAGCTAGTTAGATTTTTTTTTTAAGAACAGAAATAGAATAGTGAGTGCTAGAGTTAAAGGGGGTCAAATAAAGATGGAAGAGATGTGTTTTTAGCCGATTCTTGAAGATGGCTAAGGACTCAGCTGCTCGGATTGAGTTGGGGAGGTCATTCCACCAGGAGGGAACATTTAATTTAAGAGTCCGTAAAAGTGACTTTGGCACAATCAAGCGAGGTTCACTTGCAGAACGCAAGCTTCTAGAGGGCACATAAGTCTGAAGTAACAAATTTAGGTAAATGGGTGCAGAGCCAGTGGTAGTTTTGTACGCAAACATCAATGCCTTGAATTTTATGTGAGCAGCTATTGGAAGCCAGTGCAAATTGATAAACAGAGGTGTGACGTGTATTCTTTTCGGCTCATTACAAATTAATCTTGCGGCCACGTTCTGGATTAATTGTAAAGGTTTGATAGAACTGGCTGGAAGACCTGCCAAAAGAGGGCATTGCAATAGTTCAGCCTGGACAGAACAAGAGCTTGAACGAGGAGTTGTGCAGCATGTTCCGAAAGAAAGGGCTTGATCTTCTTGATGTTGAATAGAGCAAATCTGCAGGATCGGACAGTTTTAGCAATGTGATCTGAGAAAGTCAACTGATCATCAATCATAACTCCAAGGCTTCTAGCTGTTTTTGAAGGAGTTATGGTTGATGTGCCTAACTTGATGTTGAAATTGTGATGAAACGATGGGTTTGCTGGAATCACAAGCAGTTCTGTCTTGGCAAGGTTGAGTTGAAGGTGATGGTCCATCATCCAGGAAGAAATGTCTGTTAGACAAGCTGAGATGCGAATAGCTACCGTCGGATCATCAGGATGGAATGAAAGGTAGAGTTGAGTGTCATCAGCATAGCAGTGGTATGAAAAGCCATGTTTCTGAATGACAGAATCTAATATAATATATTATATTAATAATAATATATATTTGTAGTAGGGATGTTCATTTCGGTTATTTTTCCTTACCGACAACCGATGCTTGTTAACCGATTATTAGCCGCTAACCAATAAGATTATTTTAAAATTATAATTGAATTAACTTAGAAAGGATAAGTGTACTTTAACCAGTTATTATAGGAAAGAGAAAAATATTTAATGTTAAATATTGTGAAACATTTATTTGCACACAGCTTAAAATAAGCAGATGCATGTAAGGAATACTTTCAATGATATATGGCCAATTGTTTTGTCAAACAGGCCCTGTGGTTCCTGGAGATGTTGAGAAGGGCTCTAAATCAGTTGCCAACTCGAACTTGGGAGAAATCCTGCCCGTGTACCGTCAGGACAGTCATCTGGCGGTTCAGAGCGGGAGCCACGAGTTTCCAGGAGAAGGAACATACCAGCTGAAGTTCGACAACTCGTACTCGCTGTGGAGGAACAAAACTCTGTACTACAGAGTGTACTACAGTGCCTGAGAATCAAGTGCATATTTAAAACAAAGCTTTCAGTGATACTGTTTTTGATTGTATGTATTGTGCTTTTCGTTTCATCCAAGCCCTATTGTAGATCAAAAATTACTAATATATATATATATATATATATATATACACACACAAAATGCTTTTTTAATAGAATGGAATCATGAGGATCATGATGTGTCCAATGTGTTTTATGTGGCTTAAGATTTTATGTGCAAGAGGATATATTTCATATAAAAGGTCCAAATATGTTTTATAAGTGTATTGTCTGACACCACAACAGAACTGTGGCATCGTATATCAGGGACTACAGAGTAATCAGGGAAAGTATATGGGTGGTGAACCGGGTCAAATACTTTTCAAACAGTTCTAAACAATTCAAGCGCAAACAAGGAAGGCGAGGAAGTTGATGTAGGTGACATGGCAGAGGTCACTGTGGATTCAGGGCATGACACATGAGTGTTTTCTGTTTGTTTGGTTGTTTTTTGTTGTTTTATGTCATGTAATACTGCATTGAGCAGCGCATTGGAACAGGTCAGACACACTATTTCTTACACACTGCTAATACTGGGCTTGTTTTCTCAGCCACAAAGACACTGGAAGCCACAGCTAGTAAGGAGGATGTGTTTTAAATCTGTTTTTATGGCAGTTGTATACTGTACTGAGATGGCTATCACTGCAGTCACCAGGGTTACTACTCATGGAAATAGTCAAAGCCAGCTTCTTTACAACTTTAAACCATTTCCTGCCACAAAAGCTAATTTGTTGCATAACTGATTCAATATTTGCATGTCCCAGGCATGATTTAGGGTTGTTTGAGTTCAGTTCGGTCTGTATAGATGGATGCAGATGGCCTGTTGAAGATGTTTTATTTAGGTTTATGTTCTTAGCTGATTCCCTATGTACCAAGGTAACTTACAAAATCTACCTGTAGCATCGGTTTTATGATATATCACGTGCAATATGCCATACTAAGTGCTGCCAGCAGGGGTTGAAGTAGTATTTTGTTTCATTTAAATACTTTGTTCTTGATTATATGAATCACATTACAAATGTTTGTTTTGTACCTTAATTATTTGCATGTCTTGAGAGACTGTCTTGCATTGTGCTGTTGGGGTACTCGATTCTGCCATTGTGTTTTTCTGCTTGTCCTTCTATATATCATTTTTTGTATGATATACATATGATACATGTTTGTCATCCTTGTCTTGTTTTTTGTTTGTTGTTTCTTTTGCTGTTCACAATAAACATTACTATGAGTCGAGTGTGCAGTTTGCAGTTGCTTAAAAAATATCCAGCCTTATGGTTCATTTCTTTCAATACATGGCACTTCCTTCTCAGAATAACCATAAAAAAGTGCTTTATCAGCCTTAAAGCTGAGCATTATTTCCCTTGAAACTGAGGTCCACGTTTTGAAGAACAGCAGAATTAAAAGTGTTATTTTTTCTTGTTTTAGATAGAGGGCGCTGTTAAACTGAAAAAGACAATATTATACATATATCATATATATATATATATATTATTTATATATATATGATTTTGTATTTTAAAATAGGATGTTTGATTTGTGTTTATGGTAATCTGTGATATTAATATTATAATCAGCTGTTTATGAGAGTACAATGTATTATAAAAGCACTAATGTAATGATCATGTTTTACTTTATGAACAACATGGTCAACTAGAAATCGAGAATCTATTTAGTATTGATCAGTTTTCTTTCAAAATATTTTTGTTTTATGGCCAACTGCTATGAATTAAACAAATCTTAACAAATAAATTAATTCAGGAATACATTTTGTGATATTAAATTTTGTATAACACACCATTGGGGGGCATTGCTTTTTTTTCTATCTAGTATAAATGTGGCACGTTTTGCGTCAAATAAACATTTGTATACATTTTTGTACGACTGTATATATTTTCTTCTAATCTTATTTAGCCATTTATGATAACTCCCTTTTTATTTGCATATTTTAATGTATTTATTAACTAAAAGCCATTTTATTTAGTTCATTTTTTTGATTTTGGCAGAGCTGTCACTCCATATTCTCAGTATAAAATGTTACTTGGTCATGGCAGTGTTGTGCATGGTGTTATTGTATTGAAGAAATAAAACCAAATATAAATATTACATGCAAATAAGAAGTGTTGTCTTGGCAACAAACTGAAATAAGCTTAAGTACTACAATTACTAAAACCAATATAAACAAAAATAAATTAATGCTAGAAATATAAAAAAAGTTGTATTTATTTAAATATAATACTAATAAAATACTATATATATATATATATATATATATATATATATATAAACAACTATAAGAAAAAGAAATTCGTTATTGCATTTTATTTTTTTATTATTATTTTTCACAAAATGTGGTACTGTAGACTTACTTTTTCTAGACCTTTTTTTAATTATTCCGTTATCAATTATTTTGTATTTATTTACATATTTGTTAGTATGTAGTTTATTACATGTTTTCTTGTTGATAGGGGTTTGTCTCTTCTAAACTGTGAATGTCGGATGTTGATTGGTCGTGGCGGAGCTGTGACGCAGGAGCTGATAAACGTGGCGCGGGGGATTGATCGGTCGCAGTTTTGCAGGCCGCACATCTCGACAGAGAGAGCACTGGAGGTGTTGGATCGATCCTGAATCAACAGCATGGGCAAAGTGCACTTTTATACCCTCTGGTCTTTACGTGAAGCACCTCGACAGTTTATACGGTGGGCGCTTTCCTTTGACCTAACGTTACTTCACTTCACTGTATGACCTGATATTATTGTTTCACTAAACCAAACATTTAAGAGTTTGTTGTCACACTTTTAAGGAATGAGTGTATCTCAGGATATAAATATCTTGCTTACGAAAAAGTAGCTGAACGTTATTGCATTATTAAAAACGTGACATTGATTTGAGGAGAATATGTGCTTTTGTTGGTTTGTTTTATGCGAATGTATTTTTGTTTGTCAGTTTTGGTGTGTTTGTGTTTTTATTTGAGCTCCTATCTAATGTATATAAAAAAAGGTTTTCATACACTAAGACTAAGGACATTTTCTGATAAATGAGACACACACAACCCATCAAACCACTGAAATTGTAACTCACGAATTATAATGCAGCTTGTCCTAACCTTATATTTTTGAGAAATACTCTTGATCAAAGCCAAAGCACAACCTTTCAGAGTAAACTCTACCATAATAATATGTACCCTTTCTCTAGTGTAGTTGATGGTGGCCATGTGTTTAGTGCATTGTCATAAAATGTACAACAGTTCTTAACATGGGTATTGAGTAAACAAGCATTTACACAGTCTAATAATACAGCTGTCGATCTTGCCCTTGTGACCACTTCCCTGTGTGACCATGTTCTCGGTTTCCTCTGATTCACCTCATGCAGAAATGTCAACCGCACAACGTACCAGGTTCAGATGCCGTTACCTTTACCGAAGAAGCTGATCGTGTTTGGTTTAGGGGAATGGTCGTCCTTCTCCAGTGATACGGAGATCTCTGTGGAGGTTCTGCTGGGTGCAGAGGTCAGGTCACAGGTCATCGGGACGCTTTCACCTCACTCCAGGCAAGTGATGAACATCTGGTATGATTTCATCCACATTGGCAGATAACTAAAATGATTACAATTGTAATTAAAATAAAATTGATGTAAATATAAATGAAAAAGCAGTACTTAAAATAAAAATCGTTAATGCCTTTGCAACTAACTAAAATATATATTTTTAAGTATTACAAGTCCTAAAACTGGGAAAAAAAAATAAAAAAAAATAAAATATATATATATATATATATATATATATATATATATATATATATATATATATATATATATAAAAAATAAAACCATAAACTAATAAAATTGAAAAGTCCTAAAACTGAAATAAAAATGTGTGTTTATATATATAAAAACATAAACAATTTGTAGCTGCATCAAATAGCACTTAAACAGTTCCAGAAAGCCAAGTATAAGTAAAGTTGTCCTAAAATCAAACAAATCACCATCATTTAACTGTCAAAGTAAATCAAAATCATATTTATAAAATGAATTCACTAAATGAGACTCGTGAGATTTAAGCTGTGTCTGGGAAAGTCTTTCTGTGAAGGTGTCTGATCTGGCAAGGAGTGTGGACTCCTGAGCTTCTCGCTGAAGCCACACAGAGAGGCAGGAGAGGAGTTTACGCCAAAGTCATGCTCCGCATCCGAGGACAGGTATTTGAACATGACATTATGTCCTCAAACTACTCTTACTAATATCTGCCATATGAACAGCATGCCTTGTTTTGGATCATTTTAACTTTCTTGTCCATCACAAACTACTTATTATTTGTAGGTGAGGTCCAGCTTTATCAGCAGCACTCCACGAATAACAAGGAAACGTCTGGCGTTGAACCACTCCTCCAATCCATCCAGCACACTGCTCAGCAGCGGAGAGAGTCATGATGTGAGGCACGCTTTGCTTATGACTTCAGTGAAATGATCCGCTCTTGGTTCTTCAGAGGCCACAAGGTCAAAGGATAGTTCACCCAAAAATGTCAGTTCTGTTATCGTTTACTCACTCTCAAGTTGTTCCAGTGCTGTATGGATTTCTTTCTTTCTGCTGAACGCAAAAGAAGATATTTTGAAGAAATGCCTGAACCAAACATTTGATAGTGAACTTCCATAGTATAGAGGGAAAAAATACCATTGAAGTCAAAGGGGTCCACTGACTGGCTGATTAAACAATGAGAGCAAATGATGACAATTTTTTGGGTGAACGTTCCCTTTAACCAGTCATCCGAATTCTAGGCATGAGATGCCTTAAGACATGGCTTGTGATGAAGTGAATACACAAAAGAATGACTTCTCCTTACGTCTTTGTGAAGATCACCCAGAGATCTGCTCCAGAGGGAAGCGTCAGCTGTGCAGAGCTGGGCAAAAGTCAAATGGAGATGCGAGAAAACACTCTTCTTCAGGGTGTGTGGCCTATGGTAAGGAGTCGTCCACAAACCAGTTCTTTAGCAAGCAGATTGATCTCCAGGCATCAAGAGTGTCTCAAACTTACTGTGGTTTTTGAAGGACAAAACTCCAAGACGCTCCATTATAGGAATAAAGGGATCTATTTGGAGCTCTGAAGATCCGGAAAGCCCTCAGAGTCCAAACCTAGTTTCAAGCCCAAAGAAGCGTAAACTGTGTAAAATGTCTGCAGTAGATTTCGAGGACGAGATGACCGTCAAACGTGTGAAGAGCTGCAGGGCTGGTAAAGGCTCATTCAAATGTTTCTTTACATGCTTGAAATCTTGATGTTACCTCTGATTATAAATTAGTTATTTATATAACTGTGGATAATATTGATTAGCTGTTAGTAATTATTACTGGTGTTTACTGTTTACTATTGCCAGTAAAAGGTTTTAGAATTTGTATCATCTTAAATTTTTTTTCCGAGTGTGTGTGTGTGTGTATAATATATATATATATATATATATATATATATATATATATATATATATATATATATATATATATATATATATATATATATATATATATATATATATATATTATTTCTATATGTTTATTTTATTTTTTTATTTATATATATAATATATATAAATATATATATATATATATATATATATTTTTTTTTTTTATAATTTATTTGTTATTCTCAGACTGTCCAACACAGCGCTGGAGCCATGCCATGTGTTTGAGTGATCCTGAAACGGCCGTTCTGATTGGTGGAGAGGCTGATGACCAGGCCAGTTGTAAAGATTCTATATGGAAACTTGAGATTGGTGCGTATCGTTTTAAAATTCAATATGAAAAATGTAAAGACTTTACCATTTTCTTCTTAATAATGACATACTTTTAACATGCATATGTATAACTGTAATAATTCTCAGATAATGATTTCTGGTTCCCCGTGGACGTCTCATCGTCTGAGGTCAGTCCTCCGAGCTCTAAAGGTCACTCAGCAACCTTTGATCCTGAGTCTAAAGCTGTGTATGTGTACGGTGGTCTGAGAGACGCTCAGCGATACAGTGATCTCTATATACTGGACACTATAACTTGGAAGTGGAAGCTTGTTTCTGTGAGAAGTAGACCATTTATTTCTTTATACGATTTGTGTGTGTTTTGGAGTAGCAGGTGTAGGAGTAGGCTAATTACTTCCAGTTGCATATATGTATGATGTTCTGGATTGCGATAGGCAAAAGGAAATATACCGTCCTTGGCGTACCACAGTGCCACGTTCTATAAGAAGGAGCTGTATGTATTTGGAGGAGTGCAGCCCAGCCGATGTCCTGAAGGCAAGGTTTGCAGTAATGCATTGTACATTTTCAACCCTGAACATGGTCTGTGGTATCAACCGATTGTGGAGGGTGACCGTCCTCTTCCCAGGTTTGGGTAAGAAGTATTACTTTGTCTTTTCATCCAGTTTCATAATCCCCATCCACAGTATATGCAACTAAACCAGGAACGTGTCCTTTACTCATTGTCTTGTCATTCAAAGTCCCTTTTTTATTCTTCCTCTGCTGTTTTCCACTACATAATAAAATGTGTGTTTTATTAAAGGCACACCACCACGCTGCTGTCAAACAAGATGATCATTTTTGGTGGGAGAAAAACTGCAACATACCTCAGCGATCTTCACATCCTGGATCTTGGTAATGATCCTGAACATCTGAAAGTATTCACTGTCTGCTGTGTTTTTCATATAACCACGGCCTTGTTTACCAAATCTTTTGTTTCTTGTGGAAAAGGCTTCATGGAATACACTGCTGTAAAATATGAGAACATGCCACCATTGGCCCGTGGGTAAGACTTCAAAATATGAATTTTACAACTTATTTTTAAAGGGATAGTTCACCCAAAAATTAAAATGTTGTCATTAATGACTCACCCTCGTTCCAAACCAGTAAGACCTTCGTTCTTTGGAACACAATTTAAGATATTTTTGATGAAATCCGAGAGTTTTCTGACCCTGCATAGGAAATCATATTAGAGCCACAAGAATACTTTATGTGCAAAGATAACAAATTTTTTCAACAATTCTTCTCCCCAAGTTGCCATTATCGAGAGCACCATGATGCATGTGTGTAGGATGGTAACTTGTGGGAGAATACTTGAATAAAGTCGTTATTTTTGTTTTATTTGCACAGAAAAGTATTATCGTATCTTCATTTACAATTACAGTGGAAATACTGATGTCACATGGATTATTTTAACAATGTCCTTACTGTCTTTCTGGGCCTTGAATGTGGTAGTCGCGTTGCTGTCTATGCAGGGTCAGAAAGCTCTCGGATTTCATCAAAAATATCTTTATTTGTGTTCTGAAGACTTATGGCTTTGGAACGACATGAGGGTGAGTAATTAATGAATTTTCATGTTTGGGTGAATTATTCTTTGAAAGAAAACTTTATAGAATAAGCTGATAATGCAGAATTTGTAAATACGGTTTTTCTTTTTGGTCATTCTGCTGTGCAGGTTTCACGCTGCTCTACCCGTGTCTGACAACAGGGTGCTGATCAGCGGAGGCTGCAGCGCTGTAGGAGCCCTACAGGACCTCCACCTCTTCAACATAGGTCTGTCAGTCCATCATTTACCACACTAAATACCATACAACTAAATATATTATAGCTGATAGAGTTGAAATACCTTAAAGACCTGTGAAAAGGTTTCACAATCATACATTTGAAATATCGATGGGTGGGTTTTTTTTAATTGAAAATAGCATAAAGCCTTTTTACTTGTTATTGCTAGTCAGTAGCAGGTGGTATTATGCCACATTATCAATGAACAATTTACAGAATAAGAGCATTTCATCTTCTACAAATATTTGAAGCAATAAAAATGTATGGTCTGGTCTATTTACCAAAATAGAAAGATTATTCATTTTAAAGCAGTGTCTGACTCCCAACATTATTCGAAACCCCTAGTTTAAGATTTGTTGTTCAAAACTTATTTTAATGTAATAAAATCTATTTAAAAGTTATTAAAATAATCAAAATTAATACTAAAACTAGGTAAAAAAAAAAAAACTGTAAAGACCAACTTTGAAGATGACATGAGAAAGCCAGACCAGAAAGTTTGAAAAAGTTTTAAAAGCTAGAAGTTTGGAGGTTTCCAGTTGTAAGAAGTTAAATTGGATGCAAGGACCTGCGAGGATGGATGGATAGATAATTGCAATTACAACTAAATTAATTTCAGGATTCCAGTATCTTTATGAGCTGGATGTTCTTCAAGATCCCCTTTTTTTAAACGATTAATTTAAAGTACGTGACTCTCCCAGTTTGTGATTTACTGGATTAAAAAAAAAAAGAGTTTTTTCCACTTACTCATTTTCTACCTTATTAAATATTTTACAGTTTAGCATAACTGTTGCAATGTATATTTGTTATAAAATGTCCATGGACTGTTTTTAAAAGGATAGTTCAGCCAAAAAAATTCCTAATTTTACATGTGCCAAAAGTGTAAAAAAAAAAAAAAAAAGTCAACTGTGACTTTTATTATATGGACAAAAACAGTTTTAGCATTGCGTTCCACCAAAGAGAGGAAGTCATACATGCATGAAACAATACAAGGGTAAATAAACGGTGACATATTTTGCATTTTTGTGTCCATTTAAGTGTATGACCACATAGATGGGCTCAAAACTAATAGACTTGAAGTCCCAAATCCTTGATTTCTGGGTTCTTTAAAAGACTAGTTTACAGATATTAGTCTGAATGGATTGTTAACAGAAAGCATGTCTGCAGATACAAGCTCCTGGACATCAGTGGTGTCTCCATTGCTTTGCTCTAAGCCTCGTGCAGGCCACAGTCTGATTTGTCTGGGCTCTACAAAGACTTCATCTTCAGACCCGAGGGATCGCCGTCAAAGCAAGAGCCTCTCTCTCCAGTGCACCATCCTAGTATTTGGAGGGTCAGATTGTTCAGGAACATTTTATAATGACACTGTTAAATGCCCGGTTGAACTTCCTGTTTAGGGTCAGGGACTACAGGATTTTTTTCTTAGAAATGAATCTAGGGTACAGAAAAAAACTTGAACTTGAAGCACTTTTAGCATTTTTTTTTTACATTGCAGTTTTAGCATGAACAGCTGTTTTACAGCTACCGTTTTTATATTGATTTCTTTAAAAGCAAGCAAAGCCTTCACTCTCTCACGTGTAGTTCAGGTTTGTATTTAGTACATTCAGAGACTTAATGTATTTTTGTGCAATAAATGTTTTCTCTTATTTTGCACGTACTTTACATGTTTTCACATTTGCATTTTTGTCCACTTTGTATGTTTCACATTGCACTCACACATCTTCCTTTAAGTCACTGGTATGTACAGCTCATCTCTTGTTCATAGATGTCTGAAAGTTGCAAAAAGCGATTATAGTCTTTTCATCAAAGCAATAAATGCAGTACTTTGCTAAAAAGAAACTGAACTGTCTTATTAATGAAGAATCTGACACAATGGTTTTGATTTCATTATTCAGATTATAGCTGCAAATCATCAGGAGTATCAGGCTGACATGACGGATGAGTGGCTTTAAAAGAGCGTCAATCTCAATTAATGTCTGGTTTAACCTTCTAATAGTAGGAAACTGAGACATATCCACCTTGAACCTTTGAAAAAAGACAGCAGAATGACAATTATAGCATTTTGCATTGCATAAACATTAAATGTCAGCCTTTAAAGAGACATCGTACCTTTCAGCAACTTGAGGCACAAGACAAATATCTGCCATGGATATCTAAAAGTGTAGCAGTGTTATTATTTGAAAGCATGTTAAATCAGAGTTTAGATTATGTAAACACTGTTGTTCAAAACCTTAGGGTTAGTACATGGTTTTTTTTACTGGTTTTATTCTATTTTTCTACTCCGTTGTGAACATGAGAGACTACTTTCAAAAATATTAACAAAGCAAAGTTTATATCTATATATATGTGTTTGATGAAGTACATCACGGCTATTACCTCATCACCAACACAGTATTTTTCTGCCGTCTGCTTCAGGATATGCTCAAGGACTTCAAATAAGAGAGACAATAAATGGCAATCAGACTATTAGAGCAATCAAGTGTGAAAACATGTCGAGACAGTAATTGGGTCAAAGATAAAATACAAAATTATTAGAAAACTTGAATTTTTGGCAGCTAAAAATCTTTTCCTGTAGTGTTTCGGTATGAAATATCAGTTATTTTATGGCATTCATGGTATGTACCGTGGCAGTGTCTCCAAGATGCTTCAAGAAACTCACCTGCAAACCTTCCTGAAAAACTAGCACAAGTGCACCGAAGGCAAAAGCTGCTTTAAATGCAAAGGATGGCAACACAAATGTTAAAAATGTTTGACAGCATCCTCATTTTACAGCATTTTTACACAAGTGCATAAAACTTTTAACAGTACTGTAGCTTTGCAGGTGGGTTTCTTGAAGCGTCTCGGAGACGTTGTCACAGTTCTTCTGGATCAAGTCTGTCTCTGTTCTGTTTCTTCATGTTATTCCAGACAGACTGATGATGATGATGAAGAGATCAGATCTCTGTGTGGAGCACTGGCTGCTGTCAGACAAAAATCTCACTGGATTATTATTACAATTCATGGAAAAATGAATGTTTGGAAATGTAAACTGATATTTCACTACAGCAAAAGATAGAAATAACTGACTTAAAAAACATTTTTTATCTGGTGAAAATATAGTGTACTAATAATTTTGGCCACCATTGTATAACCTAATGGCTTACAGTATATGACAACAAGATATAACTACACTGAAAAGAGCTTAGTGGGAAAAACTCACCGTCGAATCCTTGGTTGATGAAATGTTGAGCCCACTGTACCTTCTCTGCTCCAATTTTCTGAATCGCACACATTCTGAAATACAGAATCATTGGAAATAATAGGGTCTTTAAAGTAATGTTTTATTAATATTCCTTAAAGCTTTGATGCAAAATTGTTGCTTTTGGAGGACAAGTGTTAATAACTTTTCCATGTAACTGCACATGATTTTTAAATTGCGGATGAAAACATGATAGTTATGGAAATAATATTGAGACGTTGGCTCAACTTTTTTCTACAGTTGTTGTTTTGTGCACCTGTAAACACAATTTCATGTTGAACCTGGAGGGGCTGGGTCCCAGACGCGATGACGCCACAGATGGTTTTCACTTCACAGGTGTGCCATGTCAGGTTTAATAAGTGTGATGTCTTGCCTTATAAATGGGGTTGGGACCATCAGTTGTGTTGTGCAGAAGTCAGGTGGATACACAGCTGATATTCCTACTGAATAGACTGTTAGAATTTGTATTATGGCAAGAAAAAAGCAGCTAAGTACAGGAAAACGAGTGGCCATCATTACTTTAAGAAATGAAGGTCAGTCAGTCCGAAAAATTGGGAAAACTTTGAAAGTGTCCCCAAGTGCAGTCACAAAAACCATCAAGCGCTGCAAAGAAACTGGCTCACATGCAGACCGCCCCAGGAAAGGAAGACCAAGAGTCACCTCTGCTGTAGAGGATAAGTTCATCCGAGTCACCAGCCTCAGAAATCGTAGGTTAACAGCAGCTCAGATTAGAGACCAGGTCAATGGCACACTGAGTTCTAGCAGCAGACACATCTCTAGAACAACTGTTAAGAGGAGACCGTGTGAATCAGGCCTTCATGGTAGAATATCTGCTAGGAAACCACTGCTAAAGAAAGGCAACAAGCAGAAGAGACTTGTTTGGGCTAAAGAACACAAGGAATGGACATTAGACCAGTGGAAATCTGTGCTTTGGTCTGATGAGTCCAAATTTGAGATCTTTGGTTCCAACCACAAGTGTCTTTGTGCGACGCAGAAAAGGTGAACGGATGGACTCTACATGCCTGGTTCCCACCGTGAAGCATGGAGGAGGAGGTGTGATGGTGTGGGGGTGCTTTGTTGGTGACACTGTTGGGGATTTATTCAAAATTGAAGGCATACTGAACCAGCATGGCTACCACAGCATCTTGCAGCATCTTGCTATTCCATCCGGTTTGTGTTTAGTTGGACCATCATTCATTTTTCAACAGGACAATGACCCCAAACACACCTCCAGGCTGTGTAAGGGCTATTTGACCAAGAAGGAGAGTGATGGGGTGCTGCGCCAGATGACCTGGCCTCCACAGTCACCGGACCTGAACCCAATCGAGATGGTTTAGGGGTGAGCTGGACCGCAGACAGAAGGCAAAAGGGCCAACAAGTGCTAAGCATCTCTCGGGGAACTCCTTCAAGACTGTTGGAAGACCATTTCAGGTGACTACCTCTTGAAGCTCATCAAGAGAATGCCAAGAGTGTGCAAAGCAGTAATCAAAGCAAAAGGTGGCTACTTTGAAGAACCTAGAATATGACATATTTTCAGTTGTTTCACACTTTTTTGTTATGTATATAATTCCACATGTGTTAATTCATAGTTTTGATGCCTTCAGTGTGAATCTACAATTTTCATAGTCATGAAAATAAAGAAAACCCTTTGAATGAGAAGGTGTGTCCAAACTTTTGGTCTGTACTGTATATACCGATATATATATATATATATATCAGCCCCGTTACTACT
The DNA here is from genome assembly GCF_963082965.1 of Carassius carassius. Taxonomy (NCBI): domain Eukaryota; kingdom Metazoa; phylum Chordata; class Actinopteri; order Cypriniformes; family Cyprinidae; genus Carassius; species Carassius carassius. The sequence continues at coordinate 21,762,722 of NC_081786.1, forward strand.
GAAACTATAGCGTTACATTATAAAAAAATCCACTTCTTAGTCAATGATAAGTACCACTAAAAATACTCCTCCTGGCTAGGTTTGTCGTGACCAAACAACTTGAAAATTATTTAGTTTGTGTAACGTTACCGTTTTCGTTAGATGTCTACTATCGCTCTCTGCATCAAGAATTCATACGGGATTGAAGCATTTACCTTGATTAAACGTGCAGCTGATGCACTCATGTTAGATTGTTGGTCCTCAAGGAGAAATGACTTTGTTTGAGATGGATTTATTATCTGCATACACTGTAGTGAAAAGTCTTTTTTTTTTTAATGAAACCGATTCTTGTTGAGGATTCAGTCGAACTGATTCGCGAGCCATTTGAGGTGTGTGTGTTTAGGAAATAAAAGAAAGCGGGAACAATATTGTTAATAATATTGGGAATTAAAATATATATGTTTAAAAATAACATTGTTATTTATTATATTGTAAGTTATTACATGAAGACTTTTTATAAAAATGTTTGAATGAACCAACAAACACGACAAGACGAAAACACATTCGTAAGCAACTCTTTTACAATAAAATACAATATAAAATGAAATAAAAATAGTGAAACCGTGAAAAAAGGAATAATTTTGAACGAACCGATTCGCTAAAATGATTCTGACTTCAAAACACTGTAGTTTAACTCATTTACATGATTTTGCATCAGAACTGGAAAGATTTCTCCCACCTAAATTATATGACGTTAATGAAATGTATCAAAAATAAAGGTTAATAATAACGTAATTATTTATTCATTTCTTAATTATTATTACTATTATTATTATTATTTTTTATAGCATAAATTTGTAACATGCCTTCTGTCTCTGTAATTACTAATTGACAGGTTTTAATATCCTATCACGTCCTACGCAACAGCTCTCGCCAACAAACGCGCACTACCATTGGTCCATCATCTGCGAGGCCTAACCAATAGATATCCTGAATTAGGGGGAGTATTTGGATGTAACACATGATTGGCTGTTTGAACACGATATCCCGCCCATTCTTAAGGCCACACTAGGAAAAGCGTTTTTTCTGCAGGGTGCAGCTCTCGACGAACGTCCTCTGGCGGGGATTGGACGCACATTAGGGGGTGAACAAAACATTAATCTACGAATTCCATCATGGCAGCGACATTAATGCGTTCCCTTGTAAAGAAGAGGGTAAGGAACACAAAAGCATCGCATTTCACAGTCACATACACGTAGTATGAGTTTGACGTTATGTCATGTGGTCAAAGTATCAACTTCAGGGTCAAACAGCACGAGCAGATACTCTGTAGCACACTAGCCACAATGAAAGCTACTCTATCTATAATGCACTATTAAACTAGTGTGTAAGATGTTGTAGTAACTGCAAGGCGTTTGTAGCCTAATCACCTCAAAGATACTACCTTTTGTTTTTTTATAATTTCGCGACAGTTCTTGTCCTGTTCATTCATGCTAAGTGCTACTAGTGTTATCATAGTCTAGAAAAGCATTGGACTTCATGCACGAATACTTTGGAGCAACAACTTAGTCCTATATGCAAATCAGAAAAGCAGTTTTTCTGTATCTAAAGACAGTTTTCTTTTCATCGAAAGCTGTGTAAACCATTAATATCCTTTCTATGCTGATCAAAAACAAAGTGCACAGCAGTTATACATGAGGTTTAATATACTGACTGATATCTAATGAAATGATGTGCCCAGACACAATATTTGAGAACAGTTAATGTTGTATCTGTGACCTGTTCTGCAGGTTCCTCTTCAGATGGGACGCATGTGTTACTCCTCCTCCTCTGTGGTAAGTCTATTATGTATTTGATCCCATATATTGTGCACACTTATTAGTGTTTTGGGCTAAGAGTAATATGTGGGTTAAGAGAAAGTTTATCTAATATGTTAGAAACTTTGTAAACACAGTAGTTAAGTGATTGTGAGTCAAGCAGACAATGGACTTTGTATAAATGTTGCCTATATATCCAGTTGTTCTAGTCGTCTACTGGTTATCAATATTGTTCCATAAGCTTTTAGTCTTTACACGGTGTAAACATCACATGAGACTTTGCCTGCTCATTTCTGAAGACCTCCACACACCACTGCCTCGTACTGAACCTTGCACTAGATTATATGATCTGACAGTGACCAGAGGAATCACTCATTCATTCTAGACAACACTAACGTAGTCTTGTGTAAAGACTGGAATACACTACACGACTGAAAATCTGAACAGCTTTTAAAACATTAGCCATCAAACACTTGCAGAATTTGGGGGAAAGTCAGGCAGTGTATTCTAGTCTTAAAATGCAATCTAACATCTTGTCTGTCTTATGGTCAGTTATGGTCGTAATTGTTAATGAGTTTTGTTTTAAATTTGCGTTTTACATTCATATGACATAATTTTCTCTGTCCCCTCTCAGCCCAGCACCAAGTTGTTCATTGATGGAAAGTTTGTCGAATCCAAGAGTCCAGAATGGTTGGACATTCAAAATCCTGTAAGTTCATACTGTACTAACAGTTTAACATACCGCAGTTTAACATTCACTGACAACGCTTAGGCCGAGTTAAACCCATTAGATTAACATGGTTTAAGCACATGTGATTTGTGCTGATCAACCTGACTAGACAACACATAAACGTTCCTTAGTTATCCCATCAATCGGTATATAAAACAGCTTCATTTGTTGTTTTTATTTTTACATTTTTAAAAATGTTTCCTCATTGATTATTTTGTACTGTTACCAATGTGCAAAAGGAGCAATAGAGAAAACATTGAGATTAACTGTTTTCTAAGGCTTTGCTGTAATCTGCCTTATACGGTAGATGTCATAATAATTGCTTGTTGGTTTCTTTGCTCTGTTTGCACTCTATATTTCAGAAACTCTGCTTAATATCTCATTAGAGTAGTTTAAATACAGTCTGGGTTTTTGGTGTACATTTGTCAGCAATCAGAGTTTTTTTATTTTTTATAAAAAAATTTTACAGTGTCTGTAACAGCGCTTTTTCAGAGAAAAGGCCACAAGCCAACCGTTAGTTCCAGATGAACTGTCTCTGTGATTGAACTCTAATGCATGCTCATCCTCAGGCCACCAACGAGGTCATCGGTCGGGTGCCAAAGGCCACACACGAGGAGATGTTGGCTGCCGTGGACTCGTGCTCACGGGCGTACCACACTTGGTCCGAAACATCCATCCTCGCCCGCCAGCAGATCTTCCTTCGCTATCAGTTGCTCATTAAAGACAATATTGTGAGTCACTGCCACACATCCTCAACTCGCTTGTTTTGATTTCCAATCAACACTTAATGGTTGAAAATAGTGTCCTTTAGGTTTAATTTGACTAGATCCTGTTCTACACACTTGCTGTTCTTGTTAAAAATGGATCCGTACAGTAACACGGTGATGGACCTTCAGTTGAAAGGTTTTCACTGGGCTTTCATGGCAATGGAAAACTTGGAAATATCAGGGATTTGTGATTCCTAGGTCTGGAAGATTTGTATAAAACTGTGGAAACCCTAGCTCTGCGTGACAATAAAAACTCCCATCTCATTTCCTCCAACTTCAGATTCATCCTACATGGCTGTTTTGCTGTTTATTTGTAAAGGCCGTCTGATCTTCTATGCACTTTTACTTTGTAAACACTGGGTCGTTACTTCTGCAGAGGTGAAAGACGATTTTGAAGTTGGAGGAGAAAATGAGATGGGAGTTTTTCAACATATCCTAACTGTCATGAACCAGAAAAAAAGTTGACACCGTGCTAGACAAGAAGTGCATTTGAGGTTAAAAAAAAAAAAATCTTTTGAAAATAACTGATAAGACCCTTCATTTAAACTGCATTTTGGAAGTTCGAACTCGGGGGCACCATAGAAGTGCATTATATGGAGAAAAAAAAAATTATTTACGACTGAAGAAAGAAAGACATGAACATCTTGGATGACAAGGGGGTGTGTACATTATCTGTAAATTTTTGTTCTGGAAGTGAGCTTCTCCTTTAACTGTTTTTATTACGTGGTCAGTATTTTTTTGTCTGTAATTACAGATTGTTTGATGTGAGTATTTATGAGTTTTAAAACTCAAACACAACAGCATCCATCGAGGGAGGATGTAGACTGACAAACATTCACAAGTGTTAGCCAATCACAGCAGTGGCCGATTACTTCTGAGTCTACAATCCACCCCTATTCAAACAGAGCGTACTGATGAGGGGGTCAAAAACAGGACAGAAAATAGCCCTTTACTTCTAAATGATGATGTTTTTGATGTAAAATTCTTGGTAACAGTATAATTGGACCTCAGAGAACAGTATAAAATAGTAAAAAAGGCAGTTCATGGCCCCTTTAATATTAATTTCTTTCTTAATTTCATCATTTTCAAATATAAACCAACTTTAAAAAAAAAACAGCAGGGAGACCTTGAAATTTCTCTTTTGTTGGCAACAGGTTTGTAAACGCTTATTACAAATGTGGTGAGATTTGTGGCACAACCCAAACTCAAGTTCAAGTGGAGCAGCATTTACTGCAAACCAAGCCACTCTGAAACACTGGATCATGGTCTCTGAATCATGCAGTGCTGCATATGTGTTTCATTAAATTCCAACCTTTTGATGATTGCACTAAGCCATATTTGATTAATTGTTCTGCCTTACTGCTTGCTAAATGTACTTGTGATTTGATTTGTGTTTCAGAAAGAGCTGGCTAAGCTGATAACCCTGGAGCAGGGAAAAACCCTGGCTGATGCTGAGGGCGACGTGTTCAGAGGACTGCGTGAGTCTCTCATTCCTGAGACAGTTCTGTAGTAATATTAAGAGCAATTAGTGCCATGTTAGTTAATTCCTGAACGTAGTAGTTAAGACTGTAGAGTGTAGAACATTATAAGGAATAGTCAGTTACTTTCAACCCAATGACTACAGTACAGTACCAACCCATAATGACTGCTACTACAGACAATCATTTTGACTCACCCTTTCAATTTTAGACAAGCAGGATGCGTTTACAGTAAATAACCTTTTATAGGAGGCTTAAGCACCGCAAATGTGTGATATAATCAAATCTGTTTGAGTCCGGTTATGTCTATTCATAAACTCAAAAATATAAATATAAAAAGTCCAAGTAAAATCCAGAAGTTGCTCCGTTTAATAAAAACAAAAAAGTACTGTATTGTTGGATTCACAAGGTTTTTTTTTAATGAGAATTTATGCACACTACCAAACTCTACCAGTACCAAAGGTTTGGGGTCAGTAAGATTATTTTTATTATTATAGTTTTTTTTTTTTTATGAAATAATACTTTTTTTTAAAAGAAAGAATCAATTAGTGAAAAGTGGCAATAAATACTAATAAATTTATTGTGTTGTAAAATATTTTATAAAAAAAATGCAATATTTAAAACTTACTGTTTAGAATCCTGAAAACAAGAATTATGGTTTTAACAAATGTTTTAGGCATCACAACTGTTTTTAGTATTGATCATAAGAAGATATGTTTCTTGAACAGCAAATCAGCATATTGGCATGATTTCTGAAAAATCATGTAACACTGAAGACTGGAGTAATGATGTTAAAAATTCAGCTTTGTCATCACAGGAATGAGTTACATTTTAAAATAGGTTAAAATGAAAAGTGTATTTTTAAATGTTAATATTTTACAGTAATTACTCTGTTTTTTTTAAAAGGGACCATATGATGTGGTTTTAAAATTTCCCTTTCTCTTTGGAGTGTTACAAGCTCTTGGTGAATAAAGAAGATCTGTAAAGTTTCAAAGACTCACTTCTCAAATCCAAAGAGTGAAGAGTCAGCCACGCTCTCCTAAAACGGCTCGTTCTAACACGTCTACGTCACTGTGTGGGAAGATTTGCATAACAATGCCCAAATGTTCACGCAAAGAAAAGAAGGCGTAACTTTTATTCTTTCTGTTGCCGCTGGCGCCATGTCGTGGAGACGCGGTTTCATTGTCAAAGCAAAAATAAACAGTTCAACCCAAATATTCAGATGTGTGTGCATTTTATGGAGGATAGGGCTGTCAATGAATATTCTAAATTCGAATATGTATTCGAATATAAAAAAAACTAATTTCGAAGGTGAAAATTAATATTCGAATATAAAAAAAAATGTGGTTAAAAACGCCTGCGGTAGTAGAGGCGTGGTTGTCTGCTTTGCGAGTGGGCGTGCTAGCGCACCTGAGAGTTCAGGGACAGGTCACAGCCTCACAGGATTCGCACTGTCTGGCACAGCATCACTGCTGAAAGTTGATGCGTCTTCATGGAAGATGCCAGCAAGTGCAGAGCCCAACTCGACCGCAGCAGAGAAAATGAGGTAAAATTGTTGGCCCGCAAGACAAAGTTGTATGCAAGCTATTTAAGATACAGTTAGCATACCATTCGACCACTAGCAACATGAGGTCACATCTCAAAAATGTGCACCCAAATGAGCATGGCATAATGTGTGGAACTCCAGCTAAACAATCACGTCTTGACACTTAACGTTACTTTGCATCGCCCGCCGCAAGCACTTTGTCTGCAACATGACAAGAGGCCATAACGGATAAAATAATTTCGTTCATTTTTAAGGACATGAGACCGATCAGTATCGCGGATGGGGCACGCCTCGGGGAGTTCTGTCAAGCAATGGATCCGAGGTTTGATTATTTATCGTTTCATGTGAAGGAAAAGTTCCATGTTTACCACAGCACAGCTCGCTCGGAGCATTCAATGTCAGTTCTATAGGCTGTAAAACTCCAATTAATATTAATAATATTTGTTTCAATCACTGAATGAAGCCTGCTATATTTGGGACAACAGTCGCAACCTTAAATTGCTTGCACAAAAATGTGTTTGTTCATTTAAACCGTTATGCGCAGAGAACGTGAGGGTAAGAGCGTGAGGTCTGCAGTCTTGGCCATTAGTTGATTTCCTTGTTTTTGTGTAGGTAATACGTTGTCATATATGTTTAAACTTAAATAGACTATCTATACAAGTAGTTATGTCTCTTTGTATTATTTTGTCATGTTATTGACGTAATGTGCGTCATTGACAACATGTGCAACCAGATGTTCGAATAGTTCGAATATTCGTGTATTTTTTAGAGGGAATATTCGAACGTCATTTTTTAGCAATTTTGACAGCCCTAATGGAGGATGAGTACTGTTTCCTGTGAGAGTAGCCTATAATGCTGATGTCAGTTTCTCGATATGCAACGCAACATGTAAAAAGACAGTATAAGTCATTATAATCATTATGTCCACACTGGCTGCTACAAATGCCTCGTTTTTAATAAGTTTTAGTGGTTTTGTCTCATCGTGCCGGGACACATGGCATCACAGTATGGTGAGGAACGTAACATTTTCGTCACACGAGTGAGGCATTCAGCCAATCACAACACACTGGATAGCTGGCCAATCAGAGCACATCTCGCTTTTCAGAACGATGAGTTTTGTAATGCGGGGCATATAGGAGAAAAATAATAATGTACATTATGGAAAATAATGTGTTTTTGAACCTTAAACCACATAATAAATACTTTGCATTACACCAAATACACCAAATAATGTTCTTTTTAGCAACATCATATGACCCTTTTAAGGTAGCCTTACTGAACATAAGAAACTTCTTTCAAAAAACATAAAAAAAAAAAAAAAACTTACCAACAAAATAAGCATAAGGATGAAAATAACTTGGGATGTTTTTTTTAGTGCTACGGATGAGGCATTATTTGCTGTTAGGACCTAAGAAAGTCTTTGGCCTTATAACTGTTTGCACATTTTGTTTGTGTGCCTTCACAGTTTTTACTATAGTTGTTTGTTGGTCTTGCAGAGGTGGTGGAGCACACCTGCAGTATCACATCCCTAATGCTGGGCGAAACCCTCCCCTCCATCACCAAAGACATGGACACATACACATACCGGCTGCCCATCGGTGTATGTGCTGGTATTACCCCCTTCAATTTCCCTGCTATGATTCCCCTGTGGATGTTCCCAATGGGCATGGTGTGCGGGAACACCTATTTATTGAAGCCCTCGGAGAGAGTGCCTGGCTGCGCCATGTTGCTGGCCAAACTCCTGCAGGACGCCGGCGCTCCGGATGGAACATTAAACATAATTCACGGACAGCATGACGGTATGGAAAATTATAGGAGCAGAAGGGTTATAAATATTTTGACCAGATTCTGTGTGGAGATAACAAAATGATTTTTTTTTCTCCATGTGTTATTCTAGCTGTGAACTTCATCTGTGACCATCCTGCCATCAAAGCCATCAGTTTTGTAGGCTCCAACCAGGCTGGCGAGTACATCTATGAGAGAGGCTCCAAAAATGGCAAAAGAGTGCAGAGCAACATGGTTGGTTCTGAGCATGAAGTTCATGAATTTCACAGAAAAATGTATTGCATGTGAAAGTCTGTTCGGTTATGAGCAAAAGAAATCACACGAAAGCATCCTCTCTGAATTAAAAAGGACAGGAATTTTTTAATTTACATACCCTCTTGTTGTACTAAACAAATAGTAATAGTAGCACGACAGTAGCTCAGATGCTTTAAAACAGTCTAACTAGTTACCATTGCTCAGTGGCCAGATGGTGGCAGCATTTGGTTACAAATGAATCTGCATCATTCTGGTTCATACTTAACCTCCATAATGAGGCTGCGATTTTAGACTCAAGATTCAGGAAATTGGAGATTACCCCTTTCATTCTTTATTGCCTAAAAAAAGTCAGCATGAGAGACTCAAAGATGATGGACAGCAGTGTAAAATCAAATCAAACAGTGCAAAAACATACCTCCTTTGCTCCCACTGCAGATAAACTCACTTTTCTTCAACCCCACAACAACTCTTCAACTATTACAATCTCTTCCAGATTATTGTAGTTTTGCAAAGTAACTTGAGTTTTGAAGTAGAATCTTATGCCAGTTTATTATGACTGTTTTCAAGGTCTGAAGTCCATCACATTTTCTTCCCCCACTTTTACTTTGCCTGTCTTCACTCATTGTGTTAGTGCTAGAATTTGTTGTTTGGTGAAAATGTGGAGCTGCTTCGTTACAATCTCACTTTCTGTCCACCAGGGGGCGAAGAATCACGGTGTGGTGATGCCTGATGCCAACAAAGAAAACACACTAAACCAGTTGGTTGGTGCTGCTTTTGGAGCAGCAGGTCAGAGGTGTATGGCTCTTTCCACTGCCGTCCTTGTAGGAGAAGCACGAAACTGGTTGCCTGAACTAGTTGAACGTGCAAAGGGTCTCCGTGTCAATGCAGGTACTTGAGATTAGTTTTTTTATGCGTCTCTTAAATCTGATCAAGTTTGGGCTGTGGAAAACCATGTCCTAGTCAGGCGCAATACAATAAAGGCCAATAATTTTGCATGTTCCAGCAAGTTATTGAATATATCGAATATCACTTAGGTTGGTTGCATTGCAGCAAATGTGTCCATCTGCACTTTCAAAGGCTGGCGTTTGTGAAATGGAGCAAAGAGAAATTTTACTTATACCTAGAGCAAATAATCCTAAATGGCTACAATGAAAGGCATGCAACTACATTTTGGACCATTGGACCATTTTTTAAAATATTTTTTTATATTACAAGTTAGTTGGTACACAGTGACAAAATATTGAAAATAGTTATTTTCATTTCTAGGACCACCAAAACCTATTTCATAAATGTCATTTTAGACTATTTTTACATGACATTCATTGAATAAAATCTCTCTTCTGCAGTTCCTCTCCATGTAGAGTTTCTCTGAATTCATTCAGTTTGTTTTATCTCTCTTTTTTGGCCTTTTTCGTAGACCACCCATGCCTTCATGACCACACCTCTCCCTGAGCAACTTAAAGCGTGTTCAGCTCACCCAGAGGATAGACGCACTATTTGTCTTGGTCATGCCACAAAGCAAAAGCACATTTTGTGGTATAAAGGGGACCAGAAATTAGTATGGGCCGATCAAATCTTTGAAAAAAATTCTGCCAATGAAAATTGTAATTGTAATCAAGAAGCAAAACCGCAGCAGCTATTCTGAAACCCTGTAACAGACCTTTAAGACATACTGCCTCAGGGTATATAAAATTGTGTCTGTGTTTGTTTGTGTGTGTGTGTGCGTGCGTGCGTGCGTGTTTGGATATGCCAGTACCAATCCCTTTGGTTTCAACCCAGTAAAAAGGGGTAAATTAAAGGAAAGTCAGTAAAAATCAACAAAACAAATGATACAGAAACCATTTCTCAAGATTTTAGGATGTCTAAACTTCTGGTTAACCAACTAAACTGTTGTTTGGAAGACAAACCGCGACATTATTTTCTCCTAGCTATCCACTTAACTCAGTAATAATTCATTCATTCATCACAGTAATAATTCATCAAATTGGTGCATCTGGGTTGTGACTTGAATTACTGACGACATGAATTTAACACGTTTATACTGCTTGAGTATTATCATTATTTATGTAGTGAATAATATGTTCATTTAACATTTGTAACATAGTGCCACGTGATGAAAATGAAGGATTTCGGAATGAATTTCCGTTCTGATGAAATATGTAATTGTTGTAGTTTAAGTGCATTTTGTGAAAACTTCTTAATCATGTCTTTATTTTCCTGTTTCTTCTCTTGCTTGTTCTGTAAGGTGACCAGCCCGGGGCTGATGTGGGACCTCTCATCTCGCCTCAGGCCAAACAGCGAGTCAACAGCCTTATCCAGAGTGGTGTGGATGAGGGTGCCAAGGTGCTCCTTGACGGCAGGAACGTGAAGGTCAAGGGTTACGAAAACGGCAACTTTGTAGGACCAACCATCATTAGCAATGTCACGGTGAGAGCCTCAATGATTACAAGGTTGTACAAGAAGTGTTCAAGTGCTGTATTACGAGTGCTTCCTGTGTTTATTTGCCTCTTTATAATAAATCGCTTATTGTATTCCTCAATTGTAAGCGTCTTTGGATAAAAGAGTCTCTTCTAATTTAATAAACAAATGAATCCCAATTACTCAACCTTATATCTTTCCAAATTTATATGAATTTCTTCTGTGAAACAAAAGATTTTTTTTTAGTTTTAATCCAGACAGTAGAAGTCAATAGGGTTCGGTGTTATTTTGGACCCAAATGACTTTCAGATGGGCTAAAAATTTTTTTGCAATATCTTATTTTACATTCCATAGACCTGAAGTCATATATGTTTTCAGCAACATGGTAGTAAGGAAATCTCTTTAATGGCTGTAAGTTAGAACATGTCAGTATTATGCGAAGACCATGTAATGTTGTTCACTTGTTGTTTGTTCTGCTTTAATTTCAGCCGGATATGAAGTGCTATAAGGAGGAGATATTTGGCCCTGTGCTGGTGGTCCTGGAGGCTGACAGCTTGGATGATGCCATCAAAATAGTCAATGAGAACCCATATGGCAACGGTACTGCCATCTTCACCACCAATGGTGCAGCGGCACGTAAATACACTCATGAAGTCGATGTTGGGCAGGTGAGATGTTTTAAATATACATATCATAAACAGGGCTGGGTTTATAATACACATTTCCAATGCATCAAACTTTCATAACTTGACTAATGACTCAAAGCGATAGTTAACAAAAAAATTTAAATTCTATCATTATTCACTCAACGTCATGTCATTCCAAACCTTTAAAGACTACCAGTAACTAAACCCTAAACCAACTTTTTTTAGTTAATGATCTGTAAGAATGGGGCTTTATTAGTGCTGTTCATTAATTCGAGTAACTTTTTTGACATTTGAGTATAAAGTGTTTTAATTCTACAATATATGGTGTAAAAACGTCTGAGTGCTGCCCTCTTCAGGTTGAACGGTGGCTACTGCAGTTGATTTTTCCTATTGGATGTTTGCGGTGGCAGGTGACGTATGCAGTTTCCAGCTCACCAAGCCCCTTGGTACGAGCTAACACGCCCTTGGCAGTATAAAACCATCTTGTATCGTCAAAATCACTGTAGTGAGTCAGGAGTTGGAATTGCGAGTATTGAAAACGATCAGGATAGAGTATTTTAGCATCTATTTAGAATAGCATTTATAAAGTTATTTAGATTATTTCGTGTAACCTATGTAGTTAATTAGCATAGCTGTTAGAGTAACGTAAGTATTTTTAGAAGCATAGTAAGTAGCATAGTATTGCATCAGTTACGATAGCTTCAAGTTATCGTAGATTAGTTTACAGTGGTCAGGATGGTACGTAGGTGTAGTGTTGCTGGTTGCAACAGTACTGCTGGACTGCATAGTTTTCCAGCAGACTTGAAAATTAGGCACCAGTGGTTGCATGCACTTGGCCTGGAAGACCGTGAGTTCCCGCCTAGAGCTGGAGTGCACAAACTGCATTTTACGCGGGATTGCTTCTTCAACGCAATGGAAGTGGAAATGGGCTTCTCCACACAGCTGAAAAGCGACGCAGTGCCTTACTCAGAGACTGGCCCCATTCGGTCTTGATCGTCGGATGCTGATCGCAATGCGGGAGTTAAGACCGCAGTTTGAGCCAGCGGCTCGAATTGATATGGCTCAGGCCCTGGCCCTGTGTCCACAGACACTGCGACATCCTCCACTTCAGGTGAAGGTGGGAGAGAAAAGTCCTCTACTTCAAATGAACGCTCTGTTGCAAAGCTACTTGCGTCACTACAGTCAGCGACTCTGACAGCAGCTGTCAATCCATCCATCACTGCGGGTCTCAGGTTCACACCCCACCCGCTCAGCCCCGCCCTAGGTTCGTCCCCTCTATCTCTGCTGTGCTCTGCCCACTTTTCAAATATTGCCAGTGGGTGGAGTCAGGCTCTGACCAGGAGTTTAGTTACCCTTTAAGACCTTAGTTCATCTTCGGAGCACAAAGTAAGGTATTTTTGATGAAATCCGTGAGCATTCTGACCCTGCATAGACAGCAACAGTTTTATGACGTTCAAGGCCCAGAAAGGTAGTCTTGCAAACATAGTCATAGTCTTACGGGTTTGGAACAATATGAGGGTGAGTAATTAATGACAGAATTTTCATTTTTTTTTGTGAACTATCTCTTTAAATGCACAATAGCTACCACATTGGAATATCTTGTTTTAAAGCTTATTTGGGTGACCTGGTTCTTCACTGGACTTCAGGAAATGGGAATGCTCATATGAATAAACATTCATTGTAAAACATTCATCAAACAGCGTTGTGACCAACAGTTGAATTTTTTTTTTACTTCACACGCTGTTTTAAAAACCCAGTACTATGTGCAAGACATAAGTGCAACGCTGTCACATGTGTACTTAGAAAAACAATGGAAAAATAGTGCACTGGAATGGAAAAATGGCCTCTAACAGTGTCAAAACAGTATCTGTGTGACTTGAAATAGGTGCATGCAAGAGTCAGACCTTTGAGAGACCTCGAAAAGGAAAACCTTATAGACGCCCTAGACATGCTGATGTTCACTTATGTCGTACTGGGCTCCTCCACATGTCATGTAGGCTCTTGACAAGACCATTCCAGGCACACCTCTAGAGCAAATATTAGAACATGATGTAAATGAAATGTGTAAAATCCCCTTGGCGCCACTCCCCGACCCAAAGCCAAGAAGCACGTTTTGGATGTAAGTCTTGCCTCTTTAGTGGCCATATATATACTAGGGGTAGCACAAGCCTTGCTTTAAAAATCTATGTAAAAACAGTATTTTTGTTTTCCACTTGGACGTACCTTGTTTGCCACAGCTTCGAAAACGTACAGCTGCGACCAGAAAACATGTGCACTACAAATAGTTCCCAGCAAATATGTGCTTTTTAATCAAAACAGCACTATGCCAAAATATTTAGCTGGTAAAGGCCGAAGTCTTAAATGAAACTCATAAGGGATCCCTTGCACCCGTTGATCTGGTGCTTATGCAAAAACTGTCCCCTTTTTACCCCGGTCTGTTTGCCCGTGGTGAGCAGCTATGCCTTGTGTTTGCGATTCACATGCTGGAGTACACGGCACGGGCCATGTGCTGAGCTGCCCTCCAAAACCCCCGCATACAAGAACCTCCTTTTGCTTTTTTTGCTCCGTCCACTCCCTCACGAGTCACCTTCGGTCAAAAGGCTCAAACTGTTCAACCGCATTTAAAAAAAAAAAAAAAAAACATTTCAAGATGATCTGCCAGTTTCCAGCCTCACCCCACCCCAAAAACAAAATGTTTTGTTTAGTTATTCTCTGCATGCATTACTTTTCTCGGCTGGTACACAAATGATTGTGGCTTTCAGTTGTGTGTCGACTGCTTCGTCAACACATTCAATAGAATGAGCTGATTGTCCCACACTTTCCATACACCGCTGAAGCCCCACAGCAGCTTGTTCTCAAAGCAAAGATGTGCAAGTTTCTTCAACTTCAGATACTTCTAAGTCTCAGGCTTTTATTTTTATTAGAACAAATTGAAACTACTATTTGTTACATAAATATAATATTACAACTTTTTACCATGCCGTCATTTATATTTGCTACATTTCAAATGCCCTTTGTGCATTGATGTAATTGTTTTACCTTTGTCACATAATCAGACTTTGAAACTTAAATTAGGCATGAAATTATTATTTTTTTCTAAATGTAGATTGAGTGATTCACACAAATGTATGTTAAATTACATTTATTTATTTATTTAACCTTGTTAAAATTGTCATAATTGGATCTTCCAGTGAAGCGGCAGACTTTTCTCTGGGGACACATGCCAGACTTCTCCATATTAAATATAATAAATGATTTGCTTTTTTGGCAGAAAACTCACGTGTGACATTATGGAAGAAAGATCTATTGCTGCTTCAATTTCATCACTGTTTTAAAATATAAAGATCCATGTCTTACAAAAAATAAATAAATCTACTGGAATCATTCTCCTGCTTTTTAGTTTAGTTCGCTATCTAGTAAAGGTTAACACTCATTTTAAACTAGTTTTCTTAAACGGTCCTATTTCGGGATTTTAATTGGTACATTTACAGTGAAGCGCAGTGGACATGCTCTACAATACACACTGGAAAGGCTGGAGCTACATGTGTATGGTGAGATTTCTAGGTTTACATTGAGCAGGGAGACTGACATGAAGTGGTAATGTATAGAATTTACAAACCGTCTCTCCCACATGGTGTCTAGAGACGTGGGGAAAGCATACAGCTTTCTGCGGCAGACAAAAATGCATTTGCGTCTGACGGGTGTGTGTCAGATATGTGAGATGCAGAGAACATGACCGCTCAAGAGGCCAAATGCAGCTGACCTTGGAGACGTCTGTTAATGTACTGTTTGCTTTTTTTAATAGATTGGAGTTAATGTACCAATCCCCGTCCCACTGCCAATGTTTTCGTTCACCGGTTCCAGAGGCTCCTTCAGGGGTGACACCAATTTCTATGGAAAGCAAGTAAGTATTTGCGACTGGATATCAGAATATTTTGCCATGCAGAATAGGTCTAAATTAAGGCCCATTCACACCAAGCACGATAACGATAAAGATAACGATAAAGATATAGTTCTAAAAATCATTCTCAATATTGAAGAATAGCAGAGTCCACACCACAACTATAACGATAAAGGCACAGAGAAACGATATCGTTGGAATCATTTTCAGAATGATTTTTTCCAGCTGATGAATGATACAAACATTGACAGACAATCATCCTGCTGTAACAAGCTCAAGAATTTAAAGCGGTAGACGCATGTGCGCTAAGAATAAATTTTTTCTTTATAGTTATCGTTCTTGGTGTGAACTGGGCTTTAGACACTAAAATACAATAGTCATTTCACTCTTTTGCCGCCAGTGTTTCTAAAAATAAATCTGCGAGCCACAGTCAGTATTTTTTATTTTATTTTTTATTTTTTTCACAAAATTTCTTGGCCCCCAGAATATTTTGTTGTATGAATGTCTGAACATGCAATATGTCAAAAAAAAGAACCGAGCTTCTGCATGTAAAAAACAACAACAACAAAAACACTTGAATGTGGGTACGTTTTATAAGGCCACATTTTGAACACACAATTTTTTTGTCAAAGACTATGTAAAATAAAGAGACTCCATTCAATTATACAATTAATAAAAAATCTAATTGAAACTAAAAAAAAATAAACTTATGGTAAATAAATGAATAAACAAATGGTGAATTATTGGCCATATCTTCCCCAAATGTACCGGGTGACGTTTAAAATCAGGTCATAGGCATGGTCCATTTGGTTTGCCATTTGAGTTTGTCTGTAAGATTTGTTTTGGTATAAAATTTCGTCAGCTGTATTTTGTCATAAAACAATGACTGACATGTTTTGACGCAAGTGGTTTATTGTTCCCGCCAGCGCAAGTTTGCCAGCCACCTGCCATTTCTCATGTGATGTCATTGTCATTTTGAGAGGGTATTAAAAAGAAGATGACTAATCTTGAGTCATTGTTTAGTCTTAAGGATTTTGCTATTCTTTCCATTGCAGGGCATTCAGTTCTACACACAGATCAAAACTGTTACCTCGCAGTGGAAGGCAGAAGATGCTACCCTAAAGTCCCCCGCTGTTACCATGCCAACAATGGGACGTTAAGTATTAATCTCCTGTATAATTTCTCTCTGGCCCCTAAAATTCAATACTACTTTTAACTACTGTACAGATTGATATTTTCAAACGTGCTCTCATATGTATATGTAGTTAATATGTAGTTACTCATATGTAGTTAAATAACTCCAAATTAACTCCAAAAATGTAAACTTTTTTTCTTTCACTGTTCAATAAATTAGAATTTTTTTTTATTTTTTTTTACAAAGCATGAATTTCTTTAGACCACTGGATTAAATTTTTTTGAAATGGTCGTTCTCACCCTGATATATAGCCGAAGTTTGTTTCAGAAAATAATGACTCCACATTCAACACTAAATTTACTTTGGGTGTTGACAAGCTCTATTAAGTCTGCAAAAAAGGTATTATCTATAGCTAGCTGGCTCTTCTGAACTGTTCAACCAGCATACTGTCTTGTTAATTATGAATGTCTATATAAATATGCAACATTTGTGAACTCTTGTTGAATAAAAGACTGTTTTGGGCTGTTTGCCTCAATAAACAAGACAATGAATTTGTTCTTGTAAATCGTATTTATTTTAGGGTACATTTACACAACAACAGTGTGCTAAAAATTGAAGTTTTACCTTCTTTTTTCATGTAAAGATGACAACAACAATGTCGTAATGATCCGGAAAAACGACTTAAAATGCTGTAGTTTGCCAGGCCAGTAGTTGGCGATGTCACGATGTAAAACAACACTACATGAACACATAATATGTATGGGAATGATAAACCTTTTTCACAAATTTGCGTTTTGTAGGCAGAAACGGTATAAATTTCAAAAACTTGTACTTTTATAACCGGTTTTCAAAATTTAAAGCGCCATTGTTGCATAAATTAATGACCAAAATGAATAAAATGTTTTCCATTTAATTTGAAAATGGTGGCGTGTAAACGTTCCCTTAGTAGCACCTGCTAAGGTATCACTATTTTACTTACATATCCCCAACTTATTCTACACCTTGTGCACTTGTGCAACTATTATATATTTAAGTATTATTTATATATATATATATATATATATATATATATATATATATATATATATATATATATATATATATATATATATATTTAACTCGTATATTTAAAGTGCCCCTATTATGCCATTTAAAATATTGCATTTAATGCAGTGTGAAATGTAGCTGTATGTGAATATAAACGGTCTGCAAAGTTGTAAAGGTCGAAAGTGTACAATAAAAAAAAAAGGTAATGCCCCCCCAAACAATTGACTCTGGACAGCCTTTCAATCATTTGAAATGCACTTCCATGACAGCTACATATTATGGGCTATAACACATTTGCATAATGCACGCTTATGTTCTACGTTGGGTGGTCACAAACAGCTCAGCCTGACCTACAAACACTGCCAGATCACAATGGACTGGTCCATCTGACCAATCGGAGCAGAGTAGACTCTAAGAAAGGAAGGGTTTAGAGAGACTAAATCTTAGAATGATTCAAACAACATGTCTGTGAATCGTTGGAAAATTAGGTGATATTAAATGCATATTTTGAAACCAAAGCATTTTTGACCTTGCTTGCATGTAAAACTATTGTAGGAGACTCCCAAAACAACATTAGGAACCTTAAAAGTGGCATAATAGGGGCACTTTAAATGATTAAATCTAGAAATAGGTGATCTGCAGATCAAGTGGGCTAATGAAGTCAAAGAGGTTGACAGGTCGTGATTTTTAGGTTATAAAGATCGTATGATGTGATTCCTTAACAATCCTGTTTGGGAGACAGCACTCTGTAGTACGACATTAATTATGGCGAACCAGCATAGAGAAGATGTAGAGCTGAGATAAATTACTCTGGATCTTCATCTTACAGCTTGACTGCTCAGTCTGCTAAACAACCAACCTCAGATGGAGTAAATTTTTTGAAGATGCTTTGTAATTTGCATGGCGTCCTTTGGCATGCTAAGTGTCTAACCCTGGATGGCTGGCACCCTTGGAAAAAGCTGACAAAGCCAAGAGATGGGCTGGTTTCTTATGTGGGTGAAGAAAAATGCAGACAACATAAAATGGTTTAAACTGTGGGGAGGATATACATTACCTGTTACCATTTAACTTTGAAGTTATTTCACTGGATCCTAAAAGTATGTACATTTCAAACTCTTCAACCCAATATCTTACTTAAGTAATTAAGCGTCAATGACATTTTTAATGACCACAACAAAAATGTTGTAATTTTCCTCTTTTCGTTTAAAACTTCCAGAATTACTTTCTATGAAATACTCAAAATAAAAGTCAGTAGGGTCCAGCATTATTTTGTACCTTGCTAACTTGCATTATATGGACAAAATATTTTGAAACATTCTTCAAAATCTCTTCCTTTGTGTTCCATGACATGGTTAATAATTACAACTTTAGGTGAACTATTGCTTTGTGAGTAAAACTAAAACTAGGTATAAAAGGATACAGCAGGGGTGTGACATAATGTAATCTGTAAACTATGTCTCTTAACACTCATCCCACAGGATTTACATGGCTAAAACAAACCCAGAAGTTCCTCCACCTAGAAAAGTAGTTCCACCTTTAGCTTCATTAACAAATGTCTTATTTACGAACAATTCATAAACATGCTTTAAACAAATACAAGTTTCACATTTCTGCTTCTAAATGCTTTGGCTTACTGACCTGCTTTGACTGCTGCAAAGTACTGTATGACAAATGTGTTTTCCATTCGTTTTTACAAACTGAAGGATGAGTCAAAATTCTTTAGTAATCAACCACCTCCCACAAATTCTGGCCACAGAGTAACCAAAAATATTCCTTGTGTCTGCAACTCAGCATGATCTAATTAGGTTATCCTGCTTTCTCTAAGATAATCTACAAATAATTTGAACTTACAAAATGTGCATGTGAAGCTAAGTGGGATGTTCAGATTCTGCATGCAGATGTCATGGCCAGTGCAGCCCTATTTTTACCCTTAACTCACGGTTTCGTCTAAGTCGACTTTGCTTCATGTCACCCATACATTTACCCTTAAAAAAGAAGGTTACTTAAAGAGAACCAAGTAATAACTGGGTACAACAGTACATTTACTAGTATTGAATTTGACAAGAGCTGTCATATGCAACTTCATGCATCAAAATAATTTTGGCATTTCAAGTAACAGTACTTATATAGAAGCTTCGTTCTTTCAGTTTTTGTGTTTTTCCTTCTTAAACTATTGCATAATGTATGGTGCCATTACCCAGGTGAAAAAAGTGCACTTCCATAATGTATTAAGATATCACTCCTTGTACACTTGAGTGTACTAGTGTATAAACGATAGGTTCAAGTGTACTACAAGTGGTAACTAAATAAATTGTTCAAATACAGAGATAGTATGTTAAAAGCACGTTTTAGTTCTTATTCATGCAAAATAGCACAGTTAAGTACACTCAAAGTCCTTTTATGACAAGTCATGTCACTCGGCTGCCATCATTGAAATGCCTCTCATGCATGTAAGAGCACCTCCTATATCTTTGAGTGTGGAAGCATCAAATTCTCCAATGATTTAGTAATTTGTTACCTTGTTTTAAACACACACTGCGCACAATTTACTAAATTGTTACCTCATTTTATGCAGATCGGTTCTGTTCGTTAAATGATTTGTGTATAGCCTGTTTGTTGAATGAATTGTGAATAGGAATTAGTAAAGCGCGATTTTACTAAAATGAGGGAACAAAGTAGTAAGTTGTGGGAACAAATTGTTGATTTATCGACACAATAGTAATATATTTATATCATGTTTGGAGCTCTGTATAATTCCCCTAGTAAAAGAGTTGCAACATAACTGTGGCTACATCCAGATATGCACACTTCCCTACTATATAGCATGCAAAACCAGTATGTGTATAATAGTATGTTCAAACACTGGGCCTAAAGTACCCGGATGACCTACTATTTCCAGAAAGATTCTGAAGTGCACATCAATGGGCGATTTACTAGTTTCCTATGAGAGGATTTGTACATGGCAGTGGATGGACGCAACGGATGCTGGGACAGTAGAGTCACATGACACTGGCCTCATGACAAATGTTTAGTCAAAGTGTCCCACGGACTGTTGAACGTCCGATGCATCTGGCACACTTTACTGGAAAAGCTTCAGGAGTGTCGAAGTCGTTATCTGATTGGTTCTACTAGTTGAATTCTACATGATTTCCGGGATACATGCCTGTAGCGTCATGGAAGAACATAGCCGTCACATTTACAGTGACAGTGAGTGCTTGTCAGGATAAACTAAATGCTGTATTTTCAAATGTATGTGAAATATGTCAAGCTCAAGGCATAGTGTCCAAGAGTTTTACACACTGGTCTGTAATTGTGGGGACATTTCCATGGCCTTAAATATGATGTGGCACAAAATGAAACATGATTGGTTGCTTTACCTGTCAGTCATATGTCCTCTTGGGTGGTCCTTGGTCATTCAAAGTGGCCAAGGTTCTCAGACCTTCTGCCATCAGACTGAAGGTCTGGCTACACAAGACCTAACAAATGTAGCATATTCAGATTACACTTATATAGAACATACTTTTTTAACAGCTGCTAAGTAATTACTAATTCTAAAAAAGTAACCAACTTGGAGAGCATGTAATTTTCCATTCATTGTAATTCTGTAAAAACTATGCCACACATTCCGGCAATGTACTATTACTAGGGTCTGTGGACATGATTGAATTCTCTAGTTTTCTTGCATTACAATTTGTATTCACAGAAGAATTTAAAGCAATTTGCACAAAAAAAACCAAAACAAAAAAACATTGTGAACAAAACCCTAAATGCAGTCATGTCATTTTCCCTCCTTTACATAATAGCAAAATGCTCACAGCTGGTAAAATATTTGGACTAGGAATGTTGTCAGTGGTTCTGAAAAATAGTGATGGTAACAAATTGAAATGTAAGAGGAGGAAAAGATGGGCTTGGATGCACATGACTACATTTAAAACTAATCTTAAGCAAGCTGTTTGTGAATAAAATTTCACCCTGTAAAAATATTTTCCAGCATGCTGCAGACCACTTAGACATTTGAGATGAGGTGCAATGACTGCCAGTAAATCTTTGAAGAACTGATACAAGTTTAGCCTCCTACTTCTATAGTGACACAAAAATGTGTATACATTTAACAAGAGTATCTTTAAAACTCAGAGGCGCCAAGTTTTGCTATAAATTTGCCAGGGTGTTATAAGGCAGGGGTGTCTGATCCTCCTCCTGGAGGGTCACCTTTTAGTAGTATAGCTACAGTGCTTATCTGATCCATCAGATAGTGGTTCTCCAGGAGCAGTAGTTGGACACCCTTTATCTAAGGTATAGCCCATCACCATTTCTATAATATTCTGGTCTCACGATATGGCTCAATAATGTAAGCCTGTCTGAATTTCCCGCTCTTTCTTTCATGTTTTTTTTGAGAGGTGCAACCTTGTTTCATACCAGAAATAACCTGTGGCCTGTAGAACAAAGCGAGATGAACAAACTCAAAGTTGCAGAGTAAGTTTTCAGTTGACAAAACCCGATAAAGCCTACCAGGTTTAGATCAGGTTCACCGGGCTTACTACGCTTGATATAAACGTTCTCTGTCAACTCAGAGCTTGAACCAGAGTTTGTGATTAACTCTGGAGCAAGCGTGCCCCTGAAAGTGTGACATGTGCAGCCAACAGCCAATCACAGGGAACATGTGGAGAGCATCAACAAAACATCATGGATTCATTTCTCATGAGTCAGCTCAATTAAATTTTCTACCGAAGATTAAGAGATGTCATTCTTTAAAATGTAATACATTTTACTGCATTTAGAAGGCAATAATAAACACGTCTTTTGAAGAAAAAGTTTGTAAGCAGAAAGAAATCATATGCAAAGGAATCAACTAAATTTAATTACATATGAAGAATTTGGTTCTAAAATGCGATAAATGCCATGTGAAAAAAAAAATTGAGTTGCCGCAAAAATCTGTATTATATCTGGTCGGTCTTGAAAAGTAAATTTTTAATTTGACAGAGTTATTGGGTCACGTTCTCTTCATTTTTTTCCAAACCACAGCAAACGCCAGTCTCCCTTTTTTGCAGAACACGATATATCTGCAATTACAGCGCACCATTCCACGCACTCTAGACCGTAATGGCAGCACTTTGAATACACCCGGCATCCTAGTTTTCCTCATCTACTGTACTTTGTGATCAACAAACAAGGGCTGCACAATAAATTGCATCTGATTGCCATGCGCATCTCATCAGTAAGGTTCCACGATTAATAGTACCAGTCAATCTCGATCACATGCTTTCAGATGGAAATTATTCAGATGCATTTAATACACAGAGCCGTAGATCACTGACAAGCTATGCTATATGGCGTTCATTTGATGAACTGCGTTCGATTGTGAACGCAATATTGCATAGCTTGTTAGTGTTAGTGTTTTTATTAATGCCATTTATGTTTTTGTTAATACTGCACAATGCACTAGTCAACTAAATGAATGTAACATGGAAAAGATGAATGCACTTTTGGAAGTTGAGTGTAAGGGAAATGTTATTTTGGAATTTCGGTGGTTCTTGTTCATGATGAAATTTTATTTTATTGCTGTAATTAATTTATAGCATTAATAAGATGACCCACTGAATTCATTTTGGAAGCGATGTCTGTATACTGTGTGCCTGTATAAGATTATTATTGACTAAGTTCAGAGGCTGTCATATGTGGATCAACTTACTATGTTGTGCATTTTCATCAGTTTAAATATGAAAAATAACTTTCATATTGATTCAGTGGATTAATTGCATTTTGGGGAATTTTAATTTTTTATAATCTTTGGAAATCAAAACCTGGATTTGAATTTTTTATGTTATTATAACCTAAAGATGCTATGTAAAAGTTTAAAACAGAAAATAGTGTTTTTCATCTTGCCACTTTCTTGGTAAAGAAAACACATTTTTTACTCCAATGAATCAAAATGGATTTATTGTGTTTTGGAACCAAATCTTCATATAGTTTCACACAGAGCTCAAAAGAAAGCATAAGTTATAAAACGGATAGTTCCGGTCCTTGATTCTGATTGGTTGATCTGACTTGAAGCTGTTGTAAATGACTCCACAAACATACACCTTAGTTTACGCCTGTGTGTTGCTCGGCAACCACTTTGTCGGAACCACAGCTGTTTCTGAGGAACTACATTGTTTGATGGAAGAATACTGTTTTTATTAATATCATTACACTTTATTTGCTCTGTTTTGTTCTGTGTAACCTTACTACATACATGGAATATTCGGATTAAAGAACAAAGCTTTTAGTCGTGCTTAATAATGCCCCTTAGCTGTTATAAATTCACTGTAAACCACAGCTTCTTGGGGCTTATTGATTTATTTAGTCATTTTAAAAGTTGGATATATTAAAGATTAGGGGGGGGTTCATAGTTCAGTGGTGCCTGGGGCAGAAGAGGGGAGGGGGGGGCAAGTTCGGGAGGGAGTTCAGCTTCCTGACAGCCTGGTGGATGAAGCTGTCCTTCAGTCTGCTGGTCCTGGCCTGGAGACTTCGCAGTCTCCTCCCTGATGGCAGCAGACTGAAGAAGCTGTGTGATGGGTGAGTAGGATCATCTGTGATGCAGAGGGCTTTGCGGGTGAGACTGGTTCCATAAATGTCCTGGAGGGAGGGGAGAGAGACACCAATGATCTTCTCAGCTGCTCTCACTATGCATTGCATAGTGTCTTTCGGCAGGACGCGTTGCAGGCGCCATACCACACAGTGATGCAGCTCGTCAGGATGCTCTCGATGGTGCCTCTGTAGAAGGTGTACATGATGGGGGCCGGGGCTCTGGCTCTCCTCAGTTTGCAGAGGAAGTAGAGACGCTGTTGTGATTTCTTGGCCAGTGCTGCGGTGTTTTCAGTCCAGGAGAGGTCCTCTGTGATGTGCACACCCAGGAACTTGTTGCTGCTCATTCTCTCCACAGTCACACCGTTGATGGTCAGAGGAACGTGCTGAGTTTGTGCTCTCCTGAAGTCTATAACAATCTCCTTTGTCTTCTCTTTACTTGGCCAGGCGGCTCACCTCACTCCTGTCTCATCTTTGTTGCTAATGAGACCCACCACAGTCGTGTCATCTGCAAACTTAATAAAGAGGTTGGAGTTGTGTGAAGGTGTGCAGTCATGGGTCAGCAGAGTAAAGAGGAGGGGGCTCAGCACACATCCTTGGGGGGGCCCCAGTGTTCAGTTTGATGGTGCTGGATGTGTTGCTGCCGACCCGTACTGCCTGAGGTCTTCCAGTCAGAAAGTCCAACAGCCAGTTGCACAGCGAAGTGTTGAGCCCCAGCTGAATAAGTTTGTAAATGAGCTGTTGAGGGATGATTGTGTTGAATGCTGAACTGAAGTCTATGAACAGCATTCTGACATATGAGTCCTTTTTGTCCAGATGTGTGAGTGCTGAGTGGAGGGTAGTGGCGATGGCATCATCGGTCGACCGGTTGGACCGATATGCAAACTGGAAGGGGTCCAGGGAGGGGGGGAGGGCAGACTTGATGTGGTGCATGTGGTGCATGTTCAAAGCACATCATGAGGATGGGGGTAAGTGCAACAGGACGGTAGTCATTGAAGCAGGATGGAGATGGGTTCTTCGGAACTGGAATGATGGTTGTAGTTTTGAAGCATGTGGGAACAACAGCCTGACTCAGTGAGATGTTGAAAAGGTCTGTGAAGACATCAGTGAGTTCTGCTGCACAGTCTTTCAGTACACGCCCAGGGATGTTGTCAGGACCCGGAGCTTTGCGTGCATTGATCCTGCTGAAGGATCTCCTCACGCTGTCTGAGGTCAGCGTCATCACCTGGTCGCCGGGAGGAGGTGGAGTCTTCTGTGCAGTGGTGCTGTTTTGTTGCTCAAAGCGAACGAAGAAGGTGTTCAGCTCGTTCAGTGGAGAGATGTTGCTGTCACAGGTCCATGGTGGGGGCTTGTAGTCCGTAATGGTCTGTATCCCCTGCCACAGGTTCCTAGTGTCTCTGCTGTCGCTGAATTGATGAGCTATCCTCCTGGAATGCTGTCTCTTAGTCTCTCTGATACCACGGGACAGGTTGGCCCTAGCTGTTCTCAGGCCCACCTCATCTCCAGCTCTGAAGGCAGCGTTCCGTGTCTTCAGAAGTCTGTAGACCTCCCCTGTCATCCATGGCTTCTGGTTGGCCCGGACAGTGATGGTTTTTGTGACCGTTACATTGTCAATACACTTGTTGATGTAGGCAGTGACAGTCTCTGAGTACTCCTGGAGGTCAGTGGTGTTATTGCATGTGGCAGCCTGCTTAAACATGTCCCAGTCAGTTGTGTTGAAGCAGTCTTGAAGAACCTCTGATGATCCTTCTGGCCACACTGATCTGTTTGTAAACTGGTCTGGCGACTTTAATGAGTGGTCTGTATGCAGGCATTAGCATGACAGTGATGTTGTCTGAGGCTCCGAGGTGGGGGAGGGCGAGGGCTTTGTAAGCTCCTCTCTGTGTGGTGTAAACAAAGTCAAAAATGTTATTACCTTGTGTTGGAAAGTTAATGTGTTGGTGTATTCTTGGAAACACACTCTTTAGGTCAGCATGGTTGAAATCCCCAGCTATGATGAGAAAAGCATTGGGGTGTGCTGTCTGCTGCTCACTGATGTGCTGGTACAGTTCATTTAGTGCGTCGTTCCTGTTGCTGATGATGTTGAACGGGGGAATACACCGAAATGAGCAGTATAGCAGTATATTCCCTCGGCAGATAGAACGGCCGGCACTTAATATTCATAAACTCCACCAGGGGTGAGCAGTGTTTGTTGATCACAACAGTATTGCGGCACCACACGTCATTGATGTAAACACAAAGCCCGCCGCCACGGATTTTTCCTCCCGCGACGAGAGCTCTGTCCGCTCGATAGCAAGGCAGCTGGTTGAGCTGAATAGCGCAGTCTGGAACGCTGTTGCTGAGCCATGTTTCTGTGAACACAAAAACACAACAGTTACTTACAGTCCTCTGAGTTGAGCGTAGTAATCGAATGTAGTCCAGTTTATTGTCCAACGAGCGTACGTTAGCAAGTACGATGGTGGGGATAGATGGCTTGTGTGGGTTAGCCGTTAGCCTAGCCCGGATACCTCCGCGTTTACCCCTCTTCTGCTTCCTCTCACACCGCTTGTGGCGTCTCAGCTGTGGGCGAGATGCAGTAGTGGGGGTTGGTGATGGTGAAGGCCTCCTTAGCAGACCGAGATCCCGCAGCTGTTCTGTGTGCGCGGAGTTTAACTGTAAAAATGCGGTTCTGCCGACATTCCTCTCATTCCGACATTTTTCCTCAACACTGGATACATGTAAGCTGGATAGATGTCTAGGCTCTAGTAAATTCTGGGAACAAGATTATAATATCTTTGGTTTGTTTGTAAGGGTATTCATATCTCAGATCGAAGAGTGTGTTCAGTACCAGTGTGTCCACAATTTAGGTATCCCACATATGCATTTCCCAGCAATGGTCCAAGGGCAACAAAGGGATTAGAGAACTGCCAGTTTGGAAAGCAAGAGCTTTGGAAAGAGCGCCAGGCTCCAGGCCACAGAGACAGGAGACTGCCTTCTACTGTGGAGGTGAAGGGAAAAAGCTACCGCAAGCAAAACAAATACACAAGACGGTGCAAATAAATACCTTGGGAGAGAATACCGTTCCTGCTGTCCCCGGCAGAAACCTGGACATCCCGGAATAAAACAACTTAGCATACTATCACTTTACAGTAAATCTATAAGTAGGTTTGATGTATTTTCAGCAAGTTTGTTTTTTGTGCCAAGATGACTTCCCATTGTGCAGTAGAGCTTTAAAAATTGACATTTTTCATTTCAGTTATCTTCTTGTGACATCAGGAAGGAGTCTGGTCAAATAAACCCCATATTAGAAAATGAGAGGAATTTGGAGTTAAAGCTTGCACACCAAGCTCATGGAAAGACTGTCAGTTATAGGGTACAGCTTGTGCTTCCAGGCAGTGTCTGTTCTCATTTCGTTTAATGGAAACTTTAGCAAATATTTAAGTTTCTTAATTTCAACATATGCTGCCTTGATCTCCCATAATTCTTTGTGATAGATTCTTTCAATCTTTTGCAACTCAAACAGCACCAGGGTGCCCTTAAAATTAAAATTACAGTTTTTTTTTTTTACTTCTATTAAGTGTGAATCTTAGTGCAACAATATTCAGTAAGGTAATAAAAGTTGGGTGGAAAGGGCAAGTTTGATAAAAAAATTCCATCCAATTAGGGCTGGGATAAACGATTATTTTTTAAACGATTAATCTAGCGATAAATACTTGTTTAGAGCAATTGAAAGAATACAGTAACCAATGTAAACTTGAAGGCTTTAAGCTAATACAGAGAGTGCTTTTCCAAAAAAAAAAAAAAAAAAAGGCTTTGACAGCCGCCAAAAAAAAGATCAATGCAGAAAAACCCCTGGATTGGTTATATAACGTTGGACAGAATGTTGATCCGGCCATCGCGTATATTCAGCGCACATAAGGTAAACGTTTTTTAGAGAAATAAAAACAGCATATTTTGCGTCGACGTATTTTTTGCGTCGACGTCATCGATGACCTCGACGCGTTGTCCCAGTCCTACATCCAATGCAAATTCAACTGGGTAAAAACACATTGTGAAAACATTTTGGGAATAAAGTAGCATTTTCATCTTTTGTGTTCAAAGGAACAAAAACATTACTTCTGAGAAAACTAATGTAAAACAGGAACAGAAATGTAAGTTGTAGCCATTGGAACCACTGTGGCTCTCTCTCTACATATATATGTAATAAACTACTTGCAAATTAAAATGTGCAGACAAAACACTGTGACAAACTTAATGTTATTTAGCAACTGGCAATTAGATTCTAAAGCAGATTCTTTTTATAGAGCGTTTATGAACATGCAGGAATATATATTTGATTATTTAACCAAATTAAAACAAACACACACACATATATATATATATATATATATATATATATATATATATATATATATATATATATATACAACCCGAATTCCGGAAAAGTTGGGACGTTTTTTAAATTTTAATAAAATGAAAACTAAAAGACTTTCAAATCACATGAGCCAATATTTTGTTCACAATAGAACATAGATAACATAGCAAATGTTTAATCTGAGAAAGTTTACAATTTTATGCACAAAATGAGCTCATTTTTAATTTTGATTTCTGCTACAGGTCTCAAAATAGTTGGGACGGGGCATGTTTACCATGGTGTAGCATCTTTTCAAAACAGTTTGAAGACGTCTGGGCATTGAGGCTATGAGTTGCTGGAGTTTTGCTGTTGGAATTTGGTCCCATTCTTGCCTTATATAGATTTCCAGCTGCTGAAGAGTTCGTGGTCGTCTTTGACGTATTTTTCGTTTAATGATGCGCCAAATGTTCTCTATAGGTGAAAGATCTGGACTGCAGGCAGGCCAGGTTAGCACCCGGACTCTTCTACGACGAAGCCATGCTGTTGTTATAGCTGCAGTATGTGGTTTTGCATTGTCCTGCTGAAATAAACAAGGCCTTCCCTGAAATAGACGTTGTTTGGAGGGAAGCATATGTTGCTCTAAAACCTTTATATGCCTTTCAGCATTCACAGAGCCTTCCAAAACATGCAAGCTGCCCATACCGTATGCACTTATGCACCCCCATACCATCAGAGATGCTGGCTTTTGAACTGAACGCTGATAACATGCTGGAAGGTCTCCCTCCTCTTTAGCCCGGAGGACACGGCGTCCGTGATTTCCAACAAGAATGTCAAATTTGGACTCGTCTGACCATAAAACACTATTCCACTTTGAAATAGTCCATTTTAAATGAGCCTTGGCCCACAGGACACGACGGCGCTTCTGGACCATGTTCACATATGGCTTCCTTTTTGCATGATAGAGCTTTAGTTGGCATCTGCTGATGGCACGGCGGATTGTGTTTACCGACAGTGGTTTCTGAAAGTATTCCTGGGATCATTTAGTAATGTCATTGACACAATCATGCCGATGAGTGATGCAGTGTCGTCTGAGAGCCCGAAGACCACGGGCATCCAATAAAGGTCTCCGGCCTTGTCCCTTACGCACAGAGATTTCTCCAGTTTCTCTGAATCTTTTGATGATGTTATGCACTGTAGATGATGAGATTTGCAAAGCCTTTGCAATTTGACGTTGAGGAACATTGTTTTTAAAGTTTTCCACAATTGTTTTACGCAGTCTTTCACAGATTGGAGAGCCTCTGCCCATCTTTACTTCTGGGAGACTCTGCTTCTCTAAGACAAAGCTTTTATAGCTAATCATGTTACAGACCTGATATCAATTAACTTAATTAATCACTAGATGTTCTCCCAGCTGAATCTTTTCAAAACTGCTTGCTTTTTTAGCCATTTGTTGCCCCCGTGCCAACTTTTTTGAGACCTGTAGCAGGCATTAAATTTTAAATGAGCTAATTAAGTGGATAAAAGTGTAAAATTTCTCAGTTTAAACATTTGCTACGTTATCTATGTTCTTTTGTGAATAAAATATTGGCTCATGTGATTTGAAATTCCTTTAGTTTTCATTTTATTAAAATTTAAAAAACGTCCCAACTTTTCCGGAATTCGGGTTGTATATATATATATATATATATATATATATATATATATATATATATATATATATATATATTTACAGTACAGACCAAAAGTTTGGACACACCTTCTCATTCAAAGAGTATTCTTTATTTTCATGACTATGAAAATTGTAGATTCACACTGATGGCATCAAAACTATGAATTAACACATGTGGAATTACATACATAACTGAAAATATGTCATATTCGAGGTTCTTCAAAGTAGCCACCTTTTGCTTTGATTACTGCTTTGCACACTCTTGGCATTCTCTTGATGAGCTTCAAGAGGTAGTCACCTGAAATGGTCTTCCAACAGTCTTGAAGGAGTTCCCCGAGAGATGCTTAGCACTTGTTGGCCCTTTTGCCTTCTGTCTGCGGTCCAGCTCACCCCTAAACCATCTCGATTGGGTTCAGGTCCGGTGACTGTGGAGGCCAGGTCATCTGGCGCAGCACCCCATCACTCTCCTTCTTGGTCAAATAGCCCTTGATGCCCTTAGTGTGACTCTACAATTTTCATAGTCATGAAAATAAAGAAAACTCTTTGAATGAGAAGGTGTGTCCAAACTTTTGGTCTGTACTGTATATATATATATATATATATATATATTAGGGGTGTAACGATACGCGTATTCGTATTGAACCGTTCGGTACGAGGCTTTCGGTTCGGTACGCGGTACGCATTATGGACCGAACGGTTCGTTGGACTAATTAAGTATATTTGGAAAATAAAAAAAATTGTGAAATATAATGATATGCTTTCAACAAGGTAGCCCAATAACCCATACGACGTAACAGGCAACGCCCCTGACACCCCCGAAGAAGAAGAAAAACACCAACTTATATGTTTATGTTAGGCTACTCAGTCAGGCGCTCGCTCACTCAGTAATACACGCTGAAGGCTCGTTGCAAAATGGCCAATGCGTTTAACAGACCAGAAATAGAAGATCCTCCAATAACCAACAGGTCTGGTGTTTGGGTGCACTTTGGATTCCCTGTAAGCTATAATGGTGATGGCAAGAGAGTGGTGGATAAAAAACAACGATATGTCGCATCTAGGGTAGCTACACCAGCGGGAATACAAAAAAAAAAAAAACACCAGCGGGAATACTTGAAACATGTCAACTCATTTACGCCGACATCACCTTAGTGTGTCAGTATCTGGGAAAAGATGAAAAAAAGAGAAACATACATGCAACAAACTATCCCCGCAGCATTTAGACAGACATTTCCAACGGATTCAAACAGGGCAAAAGACATCACCACGCCGATTGGTAGGCTACATTTACGTTATAGCCGCGCATATGAGACCTTACTATTTACCATTCATTCTATCATCACCATTATAGCTTACAGGGAATCCAAAGTGCACCCAAACACCAGACCGGTTGGTTATTGGAGGATCTTCTATTTCTGGTCTGTTAAACGCATTAGCCATTTTGCAACGAGCCTTCAGCGCGTACTGAGTGAGCGAGCGCCTTATTTACTCTGTAGTGGAAAACATAGGTTTTAAGAACATGCTTAATGTAATTGAGCCCCGTTACAATATTCATTCACGAGCCCATTTCAGACAGACCGTAATTCCTGCTTTGTTCCAAAAAACATAAGCCCTATAGAGAACCAATTGAGTAAAAACACACTCAATATAAAGAGTTATAGAGTTCCATATAAAAAGTTACATCTTTGTATTTGTTCATAACTAATATAACATTTTCATTTTTTTTTTTATAAGGAGCTGTTTTTGTTTTATACAGTATGCTGCTAAGAAAACACCATAGAAGATGGGTAAAGAATAGCTCCATCATTGTTCAATGTAAAAAAAAAAAAAAAAAAAAAAAAAAAAACATACTTTGTTAGTTTTAATAAATAAATTTTTTTTAAAAATCAAGGAAATTTATCTGCCAACTTTTTCTTTTTGCTGTATCTAAAACATACCGAACCGAACCGTGACACCAGTGTATGGTATCGAACCGAACCGTGAATTTTGTGAACCGTTACACCCCTAATATATATATACATATACACATATACATATATATATACAATTTTCAGTGTGCATCTGCATTTGGGACATTTGATTCTCATCTTGGTTTTTTAGATCAGCATTTTATTCCAAAAATCACATAAAAATGTGTGGATGGAAAGCGAAAATAAGACTTTTTTTCTCTGAATGGAATAAATGCATTAGTGAATTATGCTAAATAACAGAAATCCATATTAAGACAAGAAA
Source organism: Carassius carassius (assembly GCF_963082965.1). Lineage (NCBI taxonomy): Eukaryota > Metazoa > Chordata > Actinopteri > Cypriniformes > Cyprinidae > Carassius > Carassius carassius. The sequence continues at coordinate 21,795,022 of NC_081786.1, forward strand.
ATAGGGTCAGTTTTGATTTAATGTTGACTAATGCCAGGCCACTGAGCGAGGAAAGACATTCTTGTATGCCAATCATCCATCTTAATTACCTTGGGCACTGTTAAATGTGTCAAAGGCGAGACCAAATGATGCAAAATTGGCAGGGAACTCCCACAAATTGCCTTTACATCCCACCAAGTTACAATTCTGGGTCATTGGGCTGGTCTTGGCTCCGCTTTCCTCTGACTCATCTAATTGAATTAGGCTAACCTCAAGTGCTAGGTTTGGGGAAGCAGGTGAAGGATTGCCCCGTGAAATACTCCCAATCTCCCTGGCAGAAGGCTTCCACACATTTCCACATAAATGAACTAGATACTAGGTGTTTTGCTGACAAAACTAATCATGTTAAACTAACATGGCTCTTTGTGGCAATGAAAAAATAAACACAATGACAACTGGTAACATAATCAAGCATATGGCAGTGCTTCCCACACTGTGTTTGTAGAACAGCCCCATCCGCTGAAGGTAATCATTAGTTTAGGTGATATATACTGTCTCCAAGAGGGAAAATATAGAATTGTCAAAATAATAACCTTTTTTTTTTTTTTTTTTACAGAGGTTATTTATTTTCATTTACTGAATGACAGTGCAGTTTGAAGTGTAAAATTAGCCTATAATTGGAAAGAGGGTAGAACAGTGGGATGGACTGTAAAGTGCTAGCTGGGCGATCTTTGCTGCTTCCTTCTGTAAGCAAATTTCTATACAAAGACACTACTTTTGCAGTTTTATTTTCCCCAAAAACCCACTCTTTTTTTTCACTCGAGCTAGACTGTCTCCACGTGTTTATTTTCAAGAAGAGGTATTCTATCACATATTATATGAAGGCTGAATGGAAAGGACTAAAATAATGCTACTATTATATGACATTTATATGGCTGGCTCAAAAGTAGCTATTTCAAAGGTTGTTGTTTTTTTGTTTCCTGAGCCTTCCTACTGTTTAAAATACATTTTATATTGACATTCATATTGTGTACCGCTAAAACAGAGAAGACCGAGAGGGTTTATTGCCTTCTCGGCTCATGAAGAACTTACAACAGCCTTGCTGTAGGCTTTATTTATGTAACAAGCTCAATGACAGTGTGCATCAGTGCAGTGTCATCTAACAGTCAGTCATTACAGAAAACATTCGAGTGCTCTTTTTTGCTCCACAACCAGAAATGTTTGGGAACATTGCGCGATTCTGCAAAGCCAGCATCACAATCTAAAGGGTTACTGGCAAAAGCACAAAGTCTGACCTATGGTCTTTTCTTGTGATTCCGGTTTGGAGAATACATAGTTCTTCAATAGCAAAGTACCAGCTACAGTTTCTGTAATTTCAGACCTTTAATTCTGTGCTTTATATTTTATTGACCACATTTCATAAATATCACTTAACATTTCAAATTATAAAATGTCCTTGAGTAAATTTAGTTTCTGCTTACTGGATCATCAATTTAATCAACTATCATGGCATATGATGTTATTTCATGAGTGTCATAGTAATGTAATGCAGAAATGAGGTTGTACGCAAAATACGGATCACTTTTTAAAACAATTTCCAATACATAAATCAGACAGAATGCCCATGAGAACGGCCTACAGACTATAGCCGAATAATATTTTTTTGTGTCTAAGTGTGTGTTTTGGATTGAAAAGCTGACCCAAATTTAAACACAACTGCCAATGTCCTAAGGTTTTGACCATACTGTCAAACTGAATTAGGAGATGAATCTACACTTCAAATGTCAAATATCCTGTGGTGGCAATTCATGCCTTTTCTCTCTTCCTTTGCTGTTTTTAAATGCTGTCAAAAATGGCTGGGTCACAAGGGACACAGCTGGAAAAGCCTTGATGAAATAACAGTTTGGCTGACTGAATTTCACTCTGTTTTTAGTCACATGTCAGACCACTTCACTAGTAAAATAATAATAATAAAAAAAGAAGCAGACACTCACGTTCACTCGTTTTGTTTCCATTAGCTAAGACCTTTCTCAAGTGTTTTATCACATAACGTGAAGGCCAAGGGGGGATGGGCCTGGAAATGCCATCTGAGTCCACCACAACAATACATTTTCCAGGATTTTGCTAGATTGGCAAATGTGAAATTTCCATGAGAGTCTAAAAAGGGACGTTTCAAGGTTGTCCAGACCAGGCTTCTTGTTTTCTTTCTGTCGGACACTTACTGGGACCCTGTTTTTTACCAGTATGAAGTAAGGGACGGCAAATGGAAAACAGCTGTTGACCAAAAAAGCACATTTTCAAACTTTAAAACAACCAGGCAAAACAACAGTTCTATATAGGATTCCATGAAAATTATTTGCAATGCACTTCATGATCGAAATACGGGGTTTCTAAAATGTTTGTATCAGCAAAATAATAAGGTACAAGTTTCTTTGTAGTTTTTTCTTGTAATTCGCCAGTTGCCACTGCCAGCCCATTGAACACGTGAGGGCCATAAAAGCTTACACTTCAAATCAGACATCACACACGATGAGAAATTCATCTTCATAATGTAATCCACTACTGGCAAAGAAGCAGTAACCGAACATTCATGCTGGAACTTTAGATTGTGTAAAAAATAAATATACTCCAGATAAAGATAGAGTAAACGGAACAGTAGGAACGCAAATGTTATGTTTATATCTAATAATACCAATCTATTTCATTTGGAAAAATGATATGGAAACCTGCTGTTTTCACTTGTTTATACTTTCTGTTGTCTTTTTGTAAAATAATAAAACAAAATGAATACTTTAAATGCCTCTTTGGTTATTATATCAATGCTTTATATAACATATCTGGAAATAGTACTTGATAGAAATAGTACACAAAAAGCCAATCAGTGGTATTGTTGGAATCACAGAGGAATTAAATAATATATTATTTAAAATATATTATTGCCAGCATTAATTTAGCATTTTTCTGGGAATATTCTCCTGTAACTGGACATCACGTGTACACGCAACTCTATAAAATCTCCATATAGCCATTTCATGCATGTGATGTGAAGGCTGCGGTAATTTTGTAATTATGGACATGTGGGTCTACAAGATTCTTTGGTCTCATTATTTTTTAGATGAGTTTTGAGTTTCATGTTAACTCAGACCAGTATGGCATTAAAAAAACAAATATATCCAAGCAAGTGGGGTTTAAACAGGCACAATTTTGCCCATTCATCAATAGAAAAAATAATTGCATTGTGTGTTTACATACTTAGACACAGTTTTGAGGAATTTTCTAAAACCTATCCAGTACTATGCTAAAACGTTAGCTAAGATAAAACCTAAAAATGACAACATTAGCTTCCTTTGTTGAGGTTACTTCATATTTAAATGCATGTTTATTTCGAAAGTAGGTCATGTATTGTGTTGACTTGTACCTTGCCAAGCTGTTTTAAAAGCAATTCATATTGTTGTCATTTACTGATCTGTCAGTTCTACTCAGTCTTTATATAGAATTTTACTTTGATATTCATTGCTGTGATTAAAAGAGAATGGTTGCCATCACCCTATGATTTCCTATGAAAAACGGTTCACTCTGTGGGGACTCGTGTATAAAATAGGGGGTCACGTAATGGTCGGTATTCCCTGTTGTTTGCAACACCAGGGTGTAGCCTTCAGAAACCAAAAAATTGAGGGGTGAGCTGTAACTGAAGCACCATAAGGTTATGTAAGAAAAAGGGGTTCACTTCCAGTTCTTCTAGAGGAGAGCAACTTGAGCAAGTGATTGACATGTCATTCTATATGCTAGAATTACATAAGATGCGGAGTAGCCGCAAAGCTTAAACAAAATTGTAGTTGACTTAGCAGATACTCAGGGGCCAAGCTAAAAAACAATGTAAACTTAGCTCAGAATAATTTCGATTCCATCCAGCAGCACCACCCTCACATTGCATGCTTTTTACTCGAGTTAGCTGCCGGCTTCCCAGCCAGTCATTTCTGTTCTGTTTTTTGATGAAGCTGGTGTGCATCCATAAAACATTCCACAAGCAGAAAAAGGCAAAAGAACATATGTCTAAATGTCAGGGTGTAGCTACTGTAACCTTATGGCGGCTCTTGTCTTTAAGTTCATATATGTTGTCGGGCAACTAAATTTAAAGCTAACTGCTATGACTGAGAAGAAATCAGAGACACCCCCCTTCCACACCCCCATAAAAAAAGTATCATCTTTATAATCATGTCTGTAATTACAAGGTTCAACAGAAGGTCTTGGGCAGGGCACCTGTTATAATCCATTCCTGTGGCACATTATTTAATGTATTTATAAGATTTATTTACAAAGGCACATAAGAAGTAAACCCATTTGTTCATTAAAATAAAAGACATGTGATAAACTGTGTATGGTTTTACATTTGTTAGGTAATTTCCTTGAAAAGTGTAAGCATCCCAACTGACCCAACACAGTTTAACGGCTTAACCATTTGTATGAGACTTGGTACAGGTATATTTGTTTGTCTAACCAATAGAAGATGGGCGAGTGTTTGGAAAACCTGTCTGATTATATTTGCAATTGCATTTGCAATTTTGTTTAGTGACATTGGAAGCGCACAAACTATAGGCTTAACCTTGGTCAACTATGCATGTTCGACCTTTGAAATCTGTCAAATAATCTAAAACTATTTAAAGATGATCAGTGAGCTGCTAGAATATTTGCTGACACTCTTGGGTGCTTTAATATGTGTAAAAGTGATTCATAGTGTGCTGCCGTTGTATTTTAATTAGCCAACGTTCATTAAGTGATCTCATTTTGAAATTTTGAGGGTAAGTTAATTCTAATTTTCGGGCGAACTATCCCTTTAAAAACCAATGCATATTGCATAATGAATAACACATTGAGTTCATTTGCGCATGGTTAGACCTCACAATTTTGTTGTCATATTTTTTTTATGCGCTATAGAAGTAGTTTATTGTTTTGTAACTGTTTTCATTATAATGTAGATTAAAGGATGCATTTTACATTCTACTGGGCTGGCAAAAAAATTCTTCCAAATTATTATTGTTTCATTGTGGCAAAACATGTTATAGTCAACATCACACAAATGGTTTTGAATGTGTCAGGCTTTTGGCGTGCTTCCTGGTTTATTTATTTTTTTTGCATCAGCTTAAACAATGTACTGTAATTGCCCTGCTTTATGCCATAAATACTGTTTATGATGTTTTGTGATAATTCAATGGATGTACAGACTGCCTTGTCAGTAATTGTCTCAGTTATGTGTGAACATAAGTACTCATTTAGCGACAAAAAGGGTGCATTTAACTGCTGCTGTAACATAGTCACTATCATGTGTAGTGCCATATAAACCTGTACATCCTGAAAGCTAACAGCATAATAGGAAACCCCATGAAGCAATGATCTTTTGCAGGAGACTAAGCAATTTTTATTAAGCTTAAGTAGTCAGGCACCTATTAAATTAGCTCTATACTGTTGCTAAGGCATGGTTGAAAGTGTTCTTTTAACTTGTCAGAAGTCAATACGATGGCCTGCACATGCATGCTTGGCACGGGAGAAAAGACCATTATGGGGTACCGCAGGTTTGAAAAAAAAGAAGAAAAGAGAAAAGAAAGTATAATATTTTTAGTTCCAAATTGCAACGTTGGAACTGTTGCTTTGCTCAGCCGACTGTCCGGGGATTGGAATGGCATGATGGGAGCAAAGGCACTGCCAAACTCCACCCAGGTTCTCTCCCTCCTTCCCTCTGCCCTCTCTGTGCTTCTCATCTCCCCTCTCAACACTAAAATTGCAGACCAGCCTCCACCACCCCTTATTTCTGCTCTACACCATCCCTGACCCAGGTCTCATCTGCAGTGGCAGTGAGAGCCATTCTTAACTCGCTGTGCGGTGAACCACTTTCATTAGTTGCAAGTGAAAGAGCAAAAAAAGACGTCATCGTAATGCAACCCTTCTGTCAGGCCTGAATATTTGAGGATTGCACAAAACAATTAATCTGTGCAACCCTCCTTGATGTGAAAAAAAGATTCACAGAGTCGAGAAAACCCCTGTGTAACCCTACTATTCAGTTTGTAGGAGGCTTAGGAGGCTTTCAATTCAATGCTTACCAAAACTGTTACCTAAGAAAATGCAATTACTCATGTGCTTTCTCTCTGTATGATCCTACAATATGCCTTGCATAACATTTTTATAAGGAACTTACTAAACATTTTGCATTTACAAATCCTATATTTTAGAGTAACTTTAAATATAAATATATATTATTAAATGTAGCCATTTACCTCAAAAAAGGTGAATTGTTTTGATTCTAATGTTTGACCGTATGTGTCCTGGGTACAGGATCTTCCACTACTCTGCGGTCACTGAAAGTACACAGACACTGAAGTTTACCATCTGCTGTGCCAAAATACCTGGCAACTGATGTGAAAACAACACAAGAAATCAATTGTCTACCCTGCATTTGAGCTCTGAAGTTTAATGATAATAATGTAATTTTATATCCTTGCCACAAACTCCTACAATAAATTAGATAATGTCTACACCTCTTTTAAAGTGAACAAAGGAGGGAAAAGCCCTATTTTAGAAGTTACGAGAGAAATAACTCAAATTAATTGCATGTAACACAGAATCTCAAGATGCCAGTTAAATAGCCATTTAAGATTCTTTAGGAGCTAGTTCATGAAATAACTACTATTGGAAAGGAAGCTGGCTTGCAGCAATTGGAAGCTTGCATGAGTAGGTTTTAATGCTTGTTAGGAGAAAGAAAAAGTGGTGAAGTAACAAGACTGGCCGTAAGTAAAGCTGTAAGTTTTAATTAAGTACACCCATAAAATGTATTTTTAAACCAATGCATTTACTCCTAGCAATCCAGCTGGTTTTGAAGTCTTAATATATATTCTCTTTTGTTCTTCTGAAGACATTTTAGCTGCATCTAAACCACTTCAGATGATGGGGGAGGGTATGAGAGGGTAATGCCAATTTGAACGCCTTACGTATATTTGACGAGGAAGAAACCGCACTCTTTAGCAGGTATTCCATGTCCATTTTTATAAGCAAGGGAAGGGTATGAGAGGGTAATGCCAATTTGAACGCCTTACGTATAATTGACGAGGAAGAAACAGCACCCTTTAGCAGGTATTCCATGTCCATTTTTATAAGCAAGGGGAGGGGATGGTGGAGGATGGATTTCAGAAAGGCTTGCAATGACGAGGCTCAGGATTGGTGGATGCCGTTGTTTGGCATGGCCCCCTGCCAAGCACTTATGTCTTTATATACTGTAAACAGATGACCGACCAGTCCCGTGTGTCTCTGTGTTCACCCTCTCCTTCTGGCTCTATCCATCTTCTCTTTCTTCTCTTTTTCATCTTTTCTGTAGACCTTTGCTGCATCTGTACCCCCTCAAGACTCTCTCTCAACAAGACCGGGCAAAAACTGCAAACACATCCTCCTCCATAAAAAATCTTTTTCAAGAAACCGCCTGTCAAGCCTTCAGCTGTTTGCAGTGTCGGCGTGGGAGAAAGAAACCATGTCTCAGCAGATGTTTCTCTTGATGGTGGTGTCCATGTGGCTTTTTGCCGGGTACTTCCTGGCAGAGGCAACATATTACAACCACCATATGTACAACCGCTACCGTGCGCTCAATCACCATGCCAACATGGACAATCAGCTCCCTCCAGAGGTACCTGTGGTGACGGAAGCAGTGGCCCCTCGTCCAGTCAACTTCAGTCACACCTTTTATGGGATCATGTTTGATGCAGGCAGCACCGGCACCCGTATCCATATTTACAAGTTCATTCAAAAAGACCCAGGTAAGTCCTTTCTCCATATTCCTGTTTTTGCAGATTAAATTAGCTCTGGAGTTCCCCAGATTACTTACTTGCTCCTCTTGTAGCTAGAATTTGACTACTGTTTGACTGATGGTCCTGACTCACATCCATGCTTCAGTGTAGCTTACACCATGAACTCAGAATGATCTTGAAGAGTCCCGCCTTGCAGACTCTGTGAACGGCTGCCCACTTCATCTCTCTCTCTCTCTTGATCGCTTTCTCGCTGCATCTGTCTCAGGAGCCTGTGGGTCATAGCACCTCTGTGTTTGCCGTGGTTCATTTGCTGCATGGTGAGAAAGCAAACAAAAACACAGGGGTGGGAAGAGGAAAGAAGGATGGAGAAAGTTGGGTAATAAGCGGCTGCAGTTTCATTTAATAAATTGCAGCCCTGAGCAATAAGATAAAGACCATGGGTTTCAGCTGAGGTTTCAGCTGATAATGCAATAATCGGTTCCACAAAATACCCATCAAATGGAGACATGGCATCACTCCTGATGAGGTAAACTCTGAGCCTTGAGAAACTCTTAATTTTCCTGTCTGGAAAAATCTTGGTGGTCGCCATTTGTGGTAAACATACAATAACCAAAAGTCTCTGCTCATGCACAAAAACCTTAGGAGATGGAGTCGAGTTGCCCACAGTCCATTGCTAATGTGCACCTTCTAATAGCAGACATCTTCAATTGTCCACTCTGACTTTTCTCTCTGTCTCTGTGTCCCACAGTTGAGCTTCCAGTGCTTGACAATGAGATGTACCATGCCGTGAAGCCTGGACTGTCAGCGTATGCGGATATGCCCGAAGTGGTAAGCCACTAACTTACTTATGACAACATCAGGGAATGTGTTGCTTTCTATTACATTTTAATAGCTTTGACATTTTCCAGTCTCCTCTGCACAGTGCAGATGAAAAAAGCCTTTTTTAACATTTCCACCAAAAATGACATCAAAAACACCTAAAAGTCTTTATTCAGCAAAATGGAATTTGAATTCTTGATGGAGCAGTTATTCTTGAGTTTGTGACATTTGCAGATATTCTAGTAAAAACAGTTCGCTTTATGCCAGTATATTTATGGTACATTAAAATTCTCTGGGTATTGAAACACCTTTTTGCTTGTAGCCAAAAAAGTTGACAATTAACCTCATTATAGATCATGGTATTGTCAAAGGACAGGACTAGAATGGATTTTTAGCCCACTTTGAGGAATTTTGGAATACTTATAATAACATGTTTTTTCATTTTCTAGGGTGGAGAAACCATTAGGCAGCTGTTGAAGGTCGCAAAGAAGACCATTCCCAAAGAGCAATGGATACAGACACCTGTGGTTCTGAAAGCCACTGCTGGCTTGCGCTTGCTGCCTCAAGAAAAAGCCAAAGCTCTTTTGGATGAGGTAAGGCTTTCTCTTCTTCACAGACAGTTTAGTAGAGAAACCAACCATCCCAAAGGAATAAACCACGTTGTGTGCAAGATGGAGAGAAAGAAAGACAGGAAAAGTAAGAGAAGAGAAACCAATAATGTGCAAAAGCAGCTGTTCTGAGGCTGTCTGGAATTGAATGGACCCAAATGCATTTTGAATTATCGTATTCAACGCCACCACACCAGCCGCACTTGTGGTTTCATGCTTGCCCAGTTTCAGACAAATTTTACCCAAGATTGATTCAGTGAACTTCCCGTCGACTCCAGATGAAAAGAGCTGGCTTGAATTTTTATGTTGTAACAACCAAATGGTTTCTTTCTTTATACGGTGTACATTACAGAGCAACACATGAGTCATGAACTCTTAGATTTCTTTATATTGTAGAGCTGAAAATGCACACAATGGTTAATATATGTAATTTCTGGTTTGTGTCCACAGGTCAAAGAAATTTTTGATGATTCTCCTTTCTTGGTACCAAACAACAGTGTCACCATCATGAATGGCACCAATGAGGGTACTATAACCTTTCTCTGTTTAACACATCCATGCTGAAGCACAAATGTAAATTAAACCTGCATCACAATGCACATACTTTGAAACATCCTTTTTACCCCAGCTTTCCTGTGTCTGTTATTGTGAGAGTGACCTGAGTGTTTAATATAGCTGTCTGGATTAAACTTTGTCTGGAAGCCTCCCACGCTCAATATAAAATAATCCTCCACATTTTTTAATTTCAGTTGAAATTAGGTTTCATGAAAACTCAGACATTCATGTACTTGTCTTGTGGTTTTATGAGGTGTGACTAATTTCACATCTCAGGCATGTTTAATTACCTGGGCTGGTCCCTGATGGCCCCAGTGTAGATGTACAGATGTATAATTTCAATGGATACATTAGCCTACATCTCAATGCCATACTATTGAATATATCAAAACTACTTGTTAAGAGTTATAGCAAGGTTCAAATGTCAAATATTGTCTAATAGTGATCGGTGTTTACCATGTTATTTAGAGCTGAGACTAAATAATTAAGTGTTCAAATTCTGCATCTCAACTGCATGGATTTTCTCTCTTACAGGGATCTTGGCATGGGTTACAGTAAACTTCCTCACAGGTACAGTCATACAATATTATAAGTTATTAAAGTATTCAGTTTAAGAGTAGCCTAAGAGTAGACCATGACTCAGCTCCCAACATGAACTCTTACAGCTAGCCCTAAATATATTCTATATTGCCCTAAAATATATACTTTTACATGCTATTCATGGATTGGAATACCCGATATTAAACAAGTTTGCTAAACCTTTGCACTGCAGGTCATCTGTATGCTAAAACAAGGAAAACGGTTGGGATCCTGGATTTGGGTGGGGGTTCAACTCAGATTACTTTCCTTCCTCGGTTAAAGGTATAATGATAAGACAAAACCACAGCCGACATATACTACTTAGAATTTTCAGTTGTTTTTTAGATTGACACTATTCTCCTCTCTTTCTCAGAAAACTGTGCTGACTGCTCCTTCAGACTACATTGCCAAAATCAACATGTTCAACAGCACTTTTGAGCTGTATACTCACAGGTCAGATAGCTTGGCGATACAAACAGCTATTTTGTCCCTTTCCAGACAAAGAAAAACAATATGTCATCCATGGAAAAATTCATTTTTATGATTTTTCCATTTGCAGTTATCTCGGAAATGGACTTATTGCTGCACGACTGGCAACTCTTGGCGCTCTTGGTGCTGATGGTAATTATAAATAAAATTATTTTATATTTTCTAAATTTGTTTCATAATGGATGATTATTCATTTCTCACAATACTCGACCTTCAGGTCTTGACTGGAAAGTTTTCAGAAGTTCTTGTTTACCCAAAAAATTCAGAGAAGACTGGAGCTTTGGCGGACTCACCTACAAAGTCAGTGGAATTCCAGATGGTGAGTGACCTCAGTCCATAAAAAAGTCAGAATTATTATTATTATTTGTTTATGTTTGCATGCAGTTGCAATTACAATTTCAATTCTCAGTGGTTACATCTCAGTACAATGGTCAATTCTCATTTAGTTACTACATTTTTGCTTTGATTAATGTACTGTTTCATGCAAAAATGTCACATTCAGATTAACTTCAAGCTTCCATTTATAGTCAGAATGAAACTAAAATCTGCTCAGGGTCTTTTTCTGCCTATTTAAATAGTCAAGTTCACTCAGTTCACTCATCAAATGAATCAACACTCTCTAACCACAGACATGTAAAAAAGATCACATGCTTGAGATTTAGCCAAGCCTTTTCTCCCTGTAGCAGTGTTGTGGTGCAGAATTACCAGCTATGATAGGCCTTGTTAAGCAGTCCATATGGTTTCCAACTGGTAGACCTGACCAGTCAGTTAGCTCCAGGTCATATGAAAGCTGCCTATTTGGAGCTTCCTGTGAGGAAACCTCTCCCTGAAGAGTTTGTGGCAAACCCTCAAACTCACCGCATTATGTTGTAAGGAGCTACTCTCCATTCAAGATACCTCAGATATCAAGCACCGGATTAAGGTAAGGTTGGACCGCCCACAGAATCCTTAATGTCTGTTTATACAAGGATTCTGGGTGTCCTACTGGAGGCTAAATTGAGTTTACCAGGTACTGGGTATATATGGGATGGACACTGCTGAGCAAATATACCCAAGCACAGCATAAAAAAAACTATTTGTGATTGGTTGCTTCACATGTCGGTCAGACTGACTGCTCCTATCTAAACAGGGATTAAGTGGACCACCAGACTTTATTTACTATCTGAAAAAAAACTTTAATAGACATTAATAAAGTAAATACATCTGGTCCTTTATTTCAAGGTTTTGCAGGGTACAAGTTGTGCTACCAAGAGGTAATGCGGGTGGTGAAAGGGATTGTGCACCAGCCCTTTGAAGTCAAGGGAAGCAGCATCTTCTTTGCCTTCTCCTATTACTATGACAGAGCTGTGGAGTCTGGTCTCATTGGTAAGAAGGTCTACATTAGAGATAAGGGTCAATGCTATGGAATATCTACAAATTATTAATGATTCTTTAAAAGTTATGCTGAACAAAACGTATTTTCTCAATCATTTAGAAGGGTCCCGTGGCGGTACAGTGGAAGTCAGGGATTTTAAAAAGAGAGCCAAAGAAGGTAAGACTTTGGATGTTCTCCTATTCTCCAAAGAACACTCAGGTCAAAGTCCTGCTGCACACATTGCACAAACATAAACCCTCGGTGCTTGTTTGCATTTGAGGTTCTCGACAATCACACTGGCTTCACAAAATGATAGCTCTGCCACCACATAAACATAGGTTGCATCTTTCCCACATAAATACTTCTGCTTGCGTGTGTTCACCTTTTTTTGAAACTCTCCGACCCACTATCTCAGCTTTTCCATGCCCTTACTAGAGTTCTTGAACAGAATGTGATTCATATGTCAGTTTGAGATTTGAAATTGATTCATGGAATTTTGGTAGATTGTGCCCACCACTAAATATCCGTAGAGATGATTTATCACTAGGGGGAATGAGTTGGCACATTATTTAAGGCTGTTATTTGTACGCTGACACTGTCGCATGGTTTCGATGAACCACATTTGGCACATCGGTTGTTCCAGTGGCAGCAGCCCTGTGGATACCCACCTCCTCCCTGACCGTGAGACAACACCTTATGCCCAATATCTAACTGGAGGCAGGCAGGACTTAATGTCTCACGTTTTGCGGGAACACTTGGTATCTCTCGTCATTTGGAGCACGATCAGCACTTGTGTACGACCTAGGGTATGAAATTATTCATTACCACTTTCCTCATCGTCTCAAACTCGTACAAATCATAGTGTTAGCAGGAGAAAAAAAAAACTAAACATTGGGTAGACCTGTTTCACAAAGATGTGCCAGACGGTTGTAGCAAACACAGTACTGGTGCCTCAGTGTCTTACCTGATTTTCCCCAGACTCTGACACACTGTAGCCTGAAAATCAACAGTCTGGGACTCACTGGATAGTGTGTACACTATGCTTATCATCTCTTGAGCAACATAGGAATCTTTTAGTCTTTTAATCTTGTCATGGATTTTTATTGCCCAATTCTGTACTCACAGAGTTACAAAATATTTAAATATTCTGAAGGAAATGTGATTGGTGCTTGTCCGTGCAAAACTCTTCGCCATAAGCATTGCTATGTGGTTGCAAAACTTTCAAAGCCATTCTTAGTGCTAGGGTGTTCTGGGTGGTTGCTAGTTATTTGCCACCACTTTCCTCAACAAGCCACCCAATTTGAAGGATAACTCATGTCTGTAGCACAGATTATGTGGGATGAGAAATGCGTCAAGGTTTAATACTAAGGCTCAATGGTTCGTTTAAATCTCTAACTTTAAGTATAAGCAATAGTAAAAAGCTTCCCATAGCAAGCACAGCTAATTACTGTTCTTTGCTTTTTCTTGAACAAGTGTGCAACAAGATGACTAAATATCGTCCGATCAGCCCCTTTTTGTGCATGGACATGACCTATATCACATGCCTATTGAAAGAGGGATTTGGGTTCAAGGACAGCACTGTTCTGCAGGTGAGTGGAAAATATTAAAACATTTTTTTTAAACAAATTAAAAAAATTTGAAACTGTATGGGGAGGATCTAATATTGGTATCAAACCTATTTACTAGCTCAGTGTTAAAACAAATTGCCAAGACATTCCTTGTCAGATGAAGTACCACAGATTAGGCAACAGCATAATGGATTAATGATCTTCTTCTTTTAAAAGCTTACTAAAAAGGTGAATAATGTGGAGACAAGCTGGGCACTTGGCGCCATCTTCGATCATTTCCACAAGCTCAACATTCATTAAAGCCTGCAGTCTTGCAGTGGACACCAGCATGAGGGGGAGCACAGGGGTCAAGCAGGTGCTCACCTGCTGAAGCAGCCCCTCTTTGTCCTCCACCATAACTCTTTAATTGAGTTTCAGACCTGCCCTGCACTGCAGCCCTATATCACAACGCTCCCCACTCTCATCAGTTAAAACATTACAGAACTGTTCACAAAGAAATCACTATATTTTTGTAAAGATGGCCAGGCCAGCCTGCTATTTCTACTGTATGTTTACATGTTTTTCAGTTGCCGTCTCACCTGAGACACTGTCTGTCTGTCTGTCTAACTTGGCAATTTTCAAAGTTCCAGTGTATAATGAACCCATTTAAAGCTCCTGATTCATGCTGTTGTGCAGGATATTGTGCTGTGGGATACATGTAAAAACATTGTGTTTATTAATGTAGTTTCTGTCGCTTCCTCTGAAGTAACTTAGTGCTTGCAAAGTAGTGTAGTGCTGTTTTAGGTTGTGGTAAATTATACTGAAATTTCTGTTTAGTGCCCCTATCTAGCACATAACACTTTACAGAGTAGATGGTTCAGCTACAGCCATCTGCATATGTTTGGGATTAGCAATTTACCCTGGGGTTGATTGGGCAGGTAGAGATAAGGACAAATCATACATGTACAGTCACTTTACTCGAGCACATGAGTGCTGTTTTACGTATTAATGAGTTATGCATGTATTTATGCTTATCTGTTTGTATGTTAAGAAGCAGAGTTGAAGAGCTGAGTTGGAACATTTTAGAAGCATATCACTCTTGAAGAAATTCTATAGTGTATATTTTTTTACCCAAGTTCTAACCAGATATGTTTTTTAACACTGAATGGCATGCAGTTGAATACACTTGCATTGCAGCCATTATCTAACTAAAAAAAGGTATGTAAATGCTAATTTATAAATGGCTCAATACTTGGATAAAATATTACTCAAATGACTACTGGTTATTAAAGTAGACATTATGTTACTGTATTAAAAATTGAGTTATTTTTATGCCAACATGAGTTTAGAGTACCTTGAACCTCATGTATGTCTTTAAACTTGGGTTAGTTATTGTGAATGGCTCGAAGTCATTTTAGTCGGTCATTATGTAGAACAGCATTGAAATGTTACTGCTTTGTGTATGCAGAGATGCTCAGGTGTAACTGGGCAGAACAAGGTTACATTTTGTGACAGGTGCATATTGCTGACCGATTTAGGACCATTTTTTGGCAGTATCATGTTAAGTGTGTTTTGTGACTATTGTACAAATATTTATTACATGAATACTTGCTAAATATGCAGTGTGCAGTTGTTGCATCTCGTTAATTCAAGTATACCTTTTCATGTATTTTACTATGTCTGTATAGGCTATACACTTCAGTAATGTACTGTTTTTTTTTCGTTGTTCAATTTATGACATGAAATAATTTACTGCTTTGCCATTTTTAGAGGTATTCTCGACAGCAAATGCTATAAATATGCTTTCCAATTCAATGTTGTGTATGAAGTGACAACCTATTGTACATGAATAAAAATATACGAGAACAAGATGTTGTTTGATAGCTTATTTAAAAGGGATTTTAAAGATGAAATACACCTAGCCTACACACCTCTCTTGAGCCATCAAGTAGATCTATTCTTGAACGTTACAGGTATTTTTCTCTCAAACAGTGTAGAATCAGGCTGACGTAACATTAATGGTAGTGGCCTATAACTAAAAAAAGAAACTATGTATACAAGTAGCTACATATAGCAAACATTATAGACGACTATTGCTTGCTTACCTACTCAGAATGAGACGAATAGATTTCCTTGTTGATCCAACTGGGAAGTAATAGCAACCATTTTACTGTCAAGTCGTTTATCTCCCATTATTTACAGATGGGCGAATTAAATTCGCGCCAAATTATGAAAACTGCAACCGCATGCTAATAAACGTGCGTCTGTGTGAACTTTCATGAGATGTGTTAATTTGCTTGAATAGCTAGAGCGATCTTAAATGTAGACTTTAATTTGTCTTCATTGGTAAATTATGATTTAGGACACTGGACTCACATTTAAAAGATACATTTTGCATCACTTACAAATAATTCATTCTCATTGCAGTTCTGTTGTAGGCTACATCTTTATCTTACAAATTTCTGGCAGTAGTGGATCACCAACATAACGCAAATTATGTGATTAAAGATATGTATTATTATACCTTTGACTTAAGAAACCTAATTTAGTTTTAACAGCTACTCCACAACTTCTACAGGGAAAACTTTCGACAACCAGTCCATACCTGTACAAAACTGAATACATTAGGTCATAAAATAATGTCTGGGAAATCATAACAACTGAAAGAAGTTACAACCATATAGATTTATTATTTATGAAATATAAATCAATATATAGATTTATGAAATGTGATGTTTTTCTGGAAATGTAAAAATGTTTGGTACACATGCACATTTACGTTCTATTAGTAAAGGCGGCAGAGTAGTAGTTACATCTTAATATGGGTGATTGGAAAATATGGCATAAAAATGTTTTCCTACGAATTCAGAGGAATAAAATATAATTTATTAATTTACACTTATACATTCCAGGAACAAAATCTTCTAACATTAGAGGTCCAGCAAACATCCAGTATGCAGCTAGTGTTTTACTTGCTGGCATAGGCCATGATCTGCTCCTGTGGGTACAAGAAAAAAATATAACTTGAGGTAAGGGACTTACAGGTATGCAATAGTCATAATTCACAATTTATAGTTTTAAATTGAGAAATGCACATCTTCCAACTTTTAATCATGAAGGGTGACACAAGTCCTTCATACATTACATTTTAGACACATAAACTGGCTGTAACATCTATAATAGAAACAGCAAATGTGGGAGATATCCCTCAAGGCTTAAGACAAGTTACTGGCCCTCTGGTTGGAACCACTTAGTAAAGTAATGAAGCCGTTTCATAAGACTGGCCTGTAATAAAAGGAGTGTGAAAACACAGGCCAACACCACCATGCACAGCCCTTCAAACTCCACCCACACACTTTCGGTAACAGTAAATTTAGAGCTAAACATAGCCATAGTAGTAGCTCCTGACCATGTAAATTACAGGCACGGATAAGAGTAGAAAGGCATGTAATCAGAGGACAAGGTGGGGGGATGGGGTTAGAGAGGGGAAGAAGTCAGAGGAAGAGTGAAAGAGGAAGCAAAAGTTGGAGAGGTGAAAGAAGGCTGAAGCTGGAAGCAGAACAGAGCAGAGAAAGAGCCACAGATGACAGAAATGAACAAGAACATGAGTGGACTGCCACAGAGCTAAGGAAAAGAACAAGGTCCAAAATAATGGAATACGATGGAGAAAGGGAACAGATTGTCCAATACTTTAAGAGCAGGAAATAAAAATAAATCTGATATTTTGAAGGAATTGTGGGAAGAATAAGAGATGTGATCATACTTTAAGTGGAGGCAGTGCGTTGGTAGCCTGCAGGCCGAAGGTTCTCAATAGAACCATAGGGGCGGCATTAGTGGAGTACAGTCTCTTCATGAGGTCAACGGCTGCCATCATAGGAAGATTGTGTCGCTGACGTTCAGTCTCGAACTCCAACAAGTGCTGCATGGCTCCTAGAGTTCAAAGGAACAATGGTTAAACAGTAAAGCTTATGAAGTACTCTCTTTTTACAGCACAAAAGTTTTCCTTTATGTTATCCATTTGGTACTTGCTGTCTGCACAGAAATGAAACCTTTTAGAATTGAAATCTGTTAATAAAATTTTATCCCATAAAATTCTGGTAATTTTCATCCAAAATCTAAAATCTGCAATATGAATGGATATGGAAATCATCAGTTATTGCTCTTAATTATACATATATGAATCAGTCAACACTTCCTCATAAGATTACCATTTGTGGCTGCAAAGAAATTTATGTGCAGTTTTTGGCAGGAGTGACAAGTAAAAACACTGTATACCGCTCCAGGACAACCAGTTCTTATTACTAAAGTTCACCCTCAATATAAGGAAATGGAAAAGAGCTTATGAAAAACCACAAAGAGCTCCAATGGGCTCTTCTGAACCAAAAGTATGCTACTTCAGGTATGAAATACTCTAAGATCTGACTGTACATAGAGCCTTCAAGTCCTTTGTTTCTCGTTTCGTTTCTTCAACGCGAGGCAGTTCTTCACAATATAGCTTATATAATATATGAGTTTCTAATTAGATATGCAAATTACAATACTTCATCTAATGCTTATTAAATGAAAATGTTTGATCTACATCTCTAGAAACTGTCATGCAAGTACAAAGCCAGTGAATGATACATTCAGCTTGACTGCTGCTGATATTGGAACACTTACCAAGGTCTTTTCCATTAAATGCTGCTTGGCTAAGAACTTTTGTGAGATAGGCCACATCGCCAAAGCCCAGATTGGCACCTTGGCCTGCTAAAGGATGGACTCTGTGTGCAGCATCTCTAAAATTGGAAAGATCAGAAAATACAGAGGAAACCTTTAGTCAGGACCCATATGTAACTTGACCGGCCAAACCTACAGAAATTTCCTCCTTGTGGATGCTATATAAAATTAGAAATACATCGTCACATAGGTCTCTGACAACCACATACTGTAAACAGTACAGCTGCACTATAAACCTATTGAGAGATTTCTCGTTTATATATACATATGGCTCTACACTTATGGGGAAAAAATTCAATTCCGAACAAATTCTCAAACCAAAAATCGTTTCATTCAACTTTGCAAACATACCCAATGATGGCAACTCTGTGGCGGATGTATTCTGTGGCATGGCCCATGCCTAACGGGAACATGACCCGGCTCTTTGGGCCAATACCTGCAACGCTAGGTGGAAGCTGACGTGCAGAGCCACTGTCAGGCATCAGGACAGAAAGGGCCACCCGAAACAGAGAGCCGGCAGTCTCCACCAGCTCAGAATGGTTCTCATTACTCCACTGGAGAGAGTGAAACGGAGAAGTGAACAACAGTGGCAATGGCACCAAAAGAATGATGTGTGCAAGAACCTCTATTCATAATAGAGTTGTTAAGCTTAAATTGGATGGAAGATGAGTGGAGAGCTCCTGCTAATGTCATTCCAAAATCTAAAATGTAAAAGGATGAATTGTGAAGCATTTTTTTCTAGAATGACTAAAAGCAAACCCCATAAAAGCCCATACATCTAGTGCGCTTTAAAGCAAGCAAGTTTGAAAAATGATTCTAAAAAAAAAAAAAAAATGAAACCAAATTATTCTTGTTTTTTGATATTTATTATTTTATATCCAGCTGAACTCTTTCTCTCTCGCTCTCTCTCTCTCTCTTTCTATATATATTTCTTTTTTCTCCTGCAATAGCATACAGTTTCTTAAAAAATTCAGGAATCACAAATTAATTGTGGTTGATTCATACATCAACACTCCCAGTTTCTATTAATAAAAAACAAACAGGAAAACAAAAAACCACAGGTAATACCTTACATTGGGGCACCTTCGAGTAAAAAAGGCTGAGAACCACTGCTTTGGAGGACTTTTAAAAGAGCACAGCATGGTCTTTTTCAAATGTCACTTTTATAGTGCTTTTTTGTTCCTTTTTGGATTATGACAGTCCCTGGTCACTGCTGCTTTTTTATTGAATGGGAAAGAGCTCCGTAAACATCCTTCAGTGGAACACCACAATTTGAAGAAATAAAGTCATATGGGTTTAGAACGACATGAAGGCGAGTAAATATGGACATGATTTTTATTAACTGAATGCTATCTTTATCTTGAGATCTAGAGGCAAGTTATACCTTCTTCCTTTTGTGCTATAAAAGCACTAAAGTCTTAAAACACAGGTAATTCAGCAAAGATGCAAAAAGCATGCCTAATTAAAGTAAAATTCTGAGCAGGCCACAAATTTGAGTTTGGTCTGTAGAAAAAACATTCCGTGGAGTAATGACCAACACTGGCAAACCTTGGGCTTAATTAACAAACCAGTTTTGATGGCAAGTGTGACTCAGATGCAAAGGCCTGTGACCAGTAAGGCCAGTAAAAATAGCCTGCTTGGGAAAAGAGGAGTTGTTATTTTTTTGACAGAAACACAAACAAGAAAAAAAGGGTGTGAGGGTCAGTTTAAGGGCATTCAGCCGAAATGAAGAGAATGCAGAGCACAGATAGGACATTTAAATTAGGGCAGCACAATTAATCGAAATTAAATCACAAAGGCAATAAGTCGCTATTAGGCAGAAACTGCGATTGTCACGCATATCTTTCAGTGAATAACGGTTTTGTGATCAGTAGTAAATCTCCATCCAAAGGCTAGGGGGCGCTCTCGTGCTGAAAATCCAAATATGTCCCAAAGAAGAAATCAGGGAAACGCTACAGCTGAATAAACAGAAGATTTATCTGCTTTCATCGATTCAACGTGACTAATAAACACACAACTACAGCAATATATGGTTTATCGGAGTTCTTCTTATTATAATTTATCATAATAATAAAGTATGTCTATAATGAAATGCTAATCGACATTAATCGACATAAGCCATTACCACTGCTTAGAATACAATGAAATATTGTGGGCCTTAATTATTCTGTTTAAGAAGCCACATCATCTCAAAGAAGGACTTATTTCAAACACTCGACTGATGTTATTAATTGAATTTGGAGTAAAAACATGTTATTAAATGTGGTATATTCACGTGCTCTCAGATGGAGCAGCATTTACTACACAGAGCCGTAATTCACTGAGAAGATATACAAACAGCTGTCATTATCGCAAACAATTTCATAATCCTACAATTATATTGTCTGCGATTATGAACACGATTTTACATAGCTTGTCAGAGAACTATGGCTATGTGTACTAAATGCTGCTCCACCTGAAAGCAGGTGATGGAGATTTACTATTAGTCACAGAAATGGCTTTACTGACAAAATGTGCATGACAATCGTGATTAATCGCATTCGATTAATCGTGCAGCCCTAATTTAAATCCAAAATCACTTCTTTATTATGTTATTCTACGTACCAAAATTTACTATTGCAATACTGTAATAGCACAGAACTTGTAAGGTGTTCAGATTAGGAAGGTGGACCATACATGTGGCGACAGTGTCAGTGTTTACTCACAAATGCAGAGTTAATGGCATCTACAAAGCTCTCTTCATCCAGCTGTAGAAGTTCTTCAGCATGCTGATGACTGGTGGACCAGACCAGCGAGCTCTCCGTGTCTGACAACTGCACAGCAGACACATACACCACGTCTGGGCTTGAGTGCCATTACAAACACAAGCATTTTCCATCTAACCACTAAGCGATATCCCGACGAGCCAATGAAACAAATCACAGTACAACTGACATCATTTACAAGTAAAAGAAACTCTTATAGTCAGCTCACAGGAAGCATTGCAATGGGTCCTGTTGGTAGGAACCTCTGCCAGGCTACGTTGTTTTCTGTGGGCTGAAAAACAATATTGCAAGGTTAATGCATTCAATGCAATCATATTTCTTCTGCAATGTGACATTTCTGAGCAAATAACAGTATTCAAGAAGCGTTTAGAAACAGATGATTTAACTTGTAACTGGAGGATCATCATACCTCAGACAAATGCAGAACAGCGACGACTGCTGATTGATTGTAATTCCATTTGACTGTTGGGATGCCAGCCTCTCTCCGCACCATTGAGTTTGGCCCATCAGCGCCAATCTGAAAGAGCCAATCAAACCTGCTTTAAGAAGTTAAGGTTTTGCATATGCAGTTATGCACTGTTCTGTTTGTAATACCAAATGACAAACTGGATAAATTCTACAAACCAACAGCTTGGTGTGGAGAGTCTTTCCATTAGCTAGAGTCACTTGAACCCAAGGGATGGCCTCAGAGACATGGTAAGGATGGGGCCAGGTGTACTTCACCACTTTTGTTCGGTACTGCACTTCAACATGGTCTGGTTTAGACATGAATGATAATCACACCAAAACACCATTACACATTAAAATAAAACACAAAAGGAGCATTAGTCTAAATCTCGTTCGGTTCCACTTGAGAAATGGGAAAAAACAAGAAAAACAAACAGGGTTTGGCCATGACAAAGTAAAAAATGAAGGACCATCAAACCACCTCATAAAACACAAAGTTGTTTTCCTTTCTCTGGTTGAGGCCTACTAGCACTGACATTTCTCTTAATGGCTTTGGCAAGTCACCCATGGCTGACTAATGGTGTTTATCTACAAGCAAACCAAGCAATACTTATGACCAGCTGCCAATATCCCGCACACAACAGAGAACAAAAGTAAAGGAAGCAGAAAATCCACTTTCCTTAGAATCACTGGTGGTCTAGCGCATGAAAAGATCCGGAATTACGCCTACATTTCGGACTTTGAGATCATTTTGTCCACAACATTGAACACTAGTTCTTGTGCACGGGTGAAAACTATTGGCTTGTTGCTGATTTGAGAGCAGAGTAACAGGAAAAAAAAAGCTTGCTGATGCATGTACGCTTTGTCTAGTACTTCAGCAGAAATAGCAGACTGTTAAAAAGCACCAACTTGACAGAAACACATGAACATGCACGTGCTACCGCACATCTGTTAAATGCAAGATGCATTTTAAAAAAGGCCTGTTTTTAAAAATAAGCCATTTTACAGAGCATGGCATGGAAAAGCCAAATGCAGAGCCTTGGAACGGTTTGGTTAATTACAACAACAAAATGTTACAGTAAAATGCTGTCCATGCTCAGGCACTCAGAGCGAGTGAGATGCTACGGCTGGAAAGGAATGTTTTTTGTTTTTTTTAAATGGGTCAATAGACCACTGCACGTGTCAGAACTGGGTGGCAATTCTCGTGGGGCTTTTGACTCCCACCAAAAGTAATGTGCTGGATGATCGAAAAAGCAGGAAAAACACGGATGTGTCCAAAGAAGTGGAATCTTTAGGATTTCGAAAAAACAGAAGAAGAAAGATGTTCAAAAGGAGTACGAGTACAAATAAACATTTTGCCAAGACAGGAAGGATTGGCTTGTGGTGACATCATTTGCCAAGCCATCCCTAAAACTAATTAACATGGAGACCACTCAGTACTCGATAGTGCTGGGGAAAACATTTGGAAAAAGCACAGCAAAAGCAACGATTAGGGACATTTCATCATGTAATGATAAAAGTTCACTGTGCGAAGCAATGATTAATAAAACAAACACATAAATTGAGCCATACAGATGAAACATCAAAATGTGGATCCGTTACCAGAAAGAGTCTGCAGCTGTTTGGTGAGGGCGGCCACAATGATGTCGTTCTCAACGATGTACGCCATCTCGTCCTGCAGATTCTCCTTATCAAATGTAATCAGGGCATCTGAACAAGCATCCCAAACCTAAAGCAAAGAACCAAATTATTGCTGTGGTTTACAACTCTATCCTCATGTGACCGCTCAGGCGCTATTTATGGATTTCCAAAAGAGCACGTGCTTCATTGAACTTGAACACATCAAAGCAGTTTGACTGAGCGAAGAGTTTTGCCAGACACTCCAACCAAACATCAGCCACCAACAGCCTTTGAGGTTGCACGGTTGACTTTGTAAACGCATTGGGGTGAAGCAGAAATGTAAAATGCCATTCTTCGTGGCGATTTATGCTTGTATTTATAGTTAAGCCAATAATAAATAACAAATATGCGAACATTACTGTCGAGCTAAGTTTGTTTCATCCAAGTTGCCTTGCAACTTAGTTCATAAAACATGCAGAGGGTTTTAAATGCAAAAGGTCTTGGTGATGGATGCAGCTATATTTAAAAAACTAAAATGACTTGTAACTAAGGTGACTGGCAAACACCTAAATCCGTGAGTAAAATGGATTCAGAAGGACTGTTCTATCCTTCTTGTTTTACAGCCATGCTAAAACCACTAATAGTAGTGTTTTTGCCATGTTTGATACATGGTTACGTGGTAGATTTAAAACGTGACCAACCCACAATTATAAGGATTTTACACATAGGAAAAACACAGCTGTTGATAAGTTTTGGAGTTGCTATGCACATCCAGTCGCTGCCAAATTAAAACGTCCCTTGCCAGAATGACCCTTTTAACGCGATCATTTCTGTAACAAAGATACCAAAAAGGATGAAAACAAATCTAGCTGATAACACTTTAGGGAACCTCCACACTTTTTTTTCTGGAAACAATGCACTTCCCAAGCCCGCTTTAGTCGCTTTCCTCCAACCGCTTGATTTTAATTGGAGGGCAAGAGGGAACCTAGCTCAGTTTCATCCTTGTTTGGACATAAATGCACTCACAAACAGACAACAACAAAAAAATATATATTCTTAAAGGATAAAGGAAAAGTATAATGAGTGAGGTATATCACTAAAAAGTGCACACTGATGACACCCCTTAGTTTGTCCAGAAACCACAGGATTTCATTCTGGCAGTGAAAAAAATCCACATCTTACAGGAGAAACCCCAAAACAGCATAGTGAACGAAGGGGGCTTTAACTGATCTCCACAGCTTTCAAAATCCTCTCCCTGCATCTCAAATAAATCTTCGTAATTAGTAGACACGGTTAGCTTTATGTCATCCCGCTAAATAAGACTAATAGATAAACTGTGGCCAGCAATCAAAACCAAGCTTCACTGTCAGGTTGCAATGCGGAGTTTGAGGTTCTGCATCTCTAATGTATGTTTTGTATTCGGAGGCTGTGGTTCTGTAGCATTGATTTATGGTTGGCTGCTTACAGTGCGATGAGTTAAACAACGAAGAGCAAAACACGACACAGCTGTTTTTAATGGAGTGGCTTCCTGCTAGGAGGAAAATAAGCAGGTAAGGTCATAGTAAATAACTGTGTTGGTTACACATAATGTGTTTTATTTAGAGGTTAGCTGCTTTTAAATGATGCAAGTTTCTTTTGGTGTGATACTTGATTAATCCATTTACATATTTAATTGTAAAGTGCTATACTTAGTAGGGTGTTCTGATGGACATTATATGAAGTGGCAGGTAACATTGTGTGCGAATATGATTATCATTCAGTAGAACGTGGAACTATCATTGCATAATGGCACCGCCCAAGTAATCATTGCATCACAACACACTGGTTTTACTGACCTGCATTTTATTATATGGCTTGCATCTCATATTTACAATATGGTCCCAAGCACCAAGACCTGTAACACAATAGGACACAATTAAAAAGGTTACCCTTTATCATATACAACCACAGCTAAATGTAGTAACGGAAAAAGTACAAAGCGCAAGAGAGAAGGCTACCTACTGACCCACTTCCTGGTGAATCTTACATATACAAACATCATACTGTAAATAGTTTTAATGACAGGAGTGCAGTTTCAGAGCTTTGAATGGAACAGATGTACTTATCCTCACCACAGACCTTATGATTGGATTGTGCCTCCACATTACCCAAAGTACTGGTTCTAAATGATGCCCAACATTGCCCATAATGCAAACATGCATTCTGTGGACACAATCAAAAGCATATGTTTCGTTCAACATAACACACTGTGTAGCCTGGCAACGGAGGGTGGCTACTACTACTGTCCAGCTAAAATCTGTTGTTTGTTTGTTTGTTTGTTTTTTTAGCCAAAACCTTTCTGTAGTTCTTCATTTTGATATTTGTGACTTTTAAAAGATACTGGTAAGAAATTTGATCTGCTATCAAGGACTTAAGGGAACTGTCCTTTTAATCAATGTTTTATAGTGTATGAAAAAATGCAAGTCATTAAGGACAAAAGAGAACGTTTTCAATAAAAACAATATATTCTGTTCCCCAATGAATTAATCCACACTATTATGTAGATATGATTATAGTAATGATGATTATGCTTTTAGATCTTCAGTTTTTAGTTTAAGAACTTTTGTGATTTTATTGATTTATTAATTTTCAATTCATATTTAGTTTTAGTTATTTTAAAACTTGAACTCAAACATATTAATTTTAGTTAACTGCCAAGGCAACAATTCAAAAGTTCCATGAGTTATTTATATTTTACAATAAGGTTAAATTTGTTCACATGAACAATGAAAAAGCATTTATTAATCTTAGTTAATGTTGAATCCAACATTTACTAATAGATTAATAAAATGAAAAGTTGTATCTGTTAATATTAATTAGGGCTGGGTATTGTTCAAAATCTTTCGATCCGGTGCCAATTTTGATACCTCAGTTTCGATACCGATTCCTAACAATACTTTTTTCGATACCATATGTTTTAAAATCCATTTCAACATCAACACAAATACATTAAACATAAAACTTTTATTTTTCACCTTAATTAAAACAAATTTTGGTAACACTTCACACTCAGGATAACATTATTAATACAACTGGTTGTGCTTTTTGGATAGGGGTGAGCCATTCAGGGGCGGAATGGGACCAAAAAGTGGCCCTGGACTTTCTGGCCCACAGCAGCCCACCCCATCATAACGCAAACGCCCCTGTTTTGATGTCATTTATTAATTTAATATTTAAGTAAACAGTTTGGGGATTTTAACCAATAGGGCAACTGATCCTCCGTTGAAAAAAAAAAAAGAACAGCAGCTGTTCATTTAGCGACTCGCCGACTCCTAGTGAGCGATACATGCTCATCAAGACAAACATTCTTCTAGAACTCACACTTTGCATTCAGTTAGCAGATCCATACGAATTATGCATGAAATAGAAGTTTATAAACTCAAACGATAGCTTTATGTGCTTAACAGATGAACTTGAAGTCTTTATTCATTCGAGATGTTCAATAATAGATAATCTTTGGCTCGGTAATACAAGTTCATGATGGTTAGCCCCACGTCCCGTGTTTTCCAATCCGATGGGCTATCGTTGTGAATAGTGATGTAAAATTCCTAACTTGATTCGCGTTGTACACTCGCTTGAAGGGGTGAAACGGATCATAGTTGATCGTTTGCACTTGTTTCTTGCTGATTCAAGCGTTTTAAATAATTTGCGCGCGTTCGGAGCTTGCGCTCACTCATTGAAAGCACGCGCTGCAAGCAGCATTTCAGACAATGGGCGTACAGAGAATGAATTCATCTTTCGCATATCGTAACTTCTGAATGAACACATACACACAATTATATCAAAATAAATGTCTGCATGTATTCTCGTAAACACAATCGGTTATGTTTTAAGTGAACGTATACAGTGGCCTGCTGCTCAGAGAAATTAGCTGTACCGGATAAATCTGTCTCTCTCTGTTTTTTAGACGACGTGAAAGGGGGCGTGTTTCAAGATACGCAATGGAGTAGACCAAACTAAACAGGGAGGGAGGGCAAAACACTCATCCAAACAAATGCTTCATTAAATTGGTGGTATGGCCAGGCGGGAAAGAAGTCGACCGGAAGTTGAAGTCGGCCGCGTGCTGCCATCTTGTAGCAGAACTTCACTTGCGTTAGCATCCCATTGACTCCCATTCATTTTGGCGTCACTTTGACAGCGAATAACTTTACATCTGAGGCATTTAAAGACTCCATTTGTCCATTATTTATTTCTAAAGATACACGGCAATGTATAAAGGGCTCCATTACCTTCTATGTTACATTATGGCCCCGTAGAAACAGTTTTTGTAAAAATAGGCTAACGATTGCATCATAACCACTCGACTCTCTGTCGCACAGTAGAGAAATTACCGTACAGACAGGAGGAGAAGCTCGCAGGCAATCGTGAAGACGTCAAGAGAGAAGTCCATAGATACAAGCCCTAGCATTATATTTTAAAATACTATACAAAATAATTAATCAGAATACTTACTCCTGCTCACTCACGCCAAAGAACTCCCCGCTCAAGCTCGCCATCTCTGCAAGATTAACAATGGCAGGTGGCACGCACAGCTACTAGAAGATTTATATCTGTCAGACAGGTTGCTGACGTCATCAAGCTTAATTTGAGTCTGCGCGTCAGAAACGGAAGTGCTAAAAATCGCTAAAAATGGGCTTCACTTGTCTCAACTGAGTTCCAATGGGGTCGCTGTGTCCATTTCTTTTACTGTCTATGGGTATTGCCGACACTTTTGTTGTGTGACTGCGAGTATCTTCAGAAATCCTCCCTGTCACGTCATGTGGTGGTGGACAGCCAATCACGGCGAATTTAGGTCCTTACATGCACGTATGCTACAAGCTCACACAGACACAGCCGCTTGGCAAAAAAAAAAACCCCGCCCGCTTGGCTTTTGGAACCGATATTTGGCACCGAAAGATAAATAATTTTCCGATACTCATAGTATCGAAGTATTTCGTTCGATACCATAAAGGCATCGAAGTTCGGTACCCAGCCCTAATATTAATGGACCTAAGCTAGCATTAACTAACAATGAACAGTTGTATTTTTATTAATGCATTGCTCATTGGAAGTTAATGTTAGGTAATGCATTAAATATAGTTAACAAATGGAACCTTATTGTAAAGTGTTATCCATTTCATTACCTTTATTCAGTTTTATTTTGGTTAGGTTTTGGTTAACAACTTCAACTTGGTTTTTAAGAGACTATATTCTATTTTGTATTTAATGGTGCTCTTTGTCCATTTTTGGAAGACATGGATGAATAAATTAAGAATTATGATTATATTTTGGAACTACCCAAGGTAGATAAAATGGCTTGTAGGGTGTTCCTTTATAGAACCATGTGAGTGTCATATGAACCACAGAGAAAGAAAATGTAAAAAGTCCGTACCACTAAGAAGCGTTGCTGAGCCTGGGCTGATGGAGCTGACCCTTGTACTGTAGGTCTCTGGAACCCTGTCCATTTCTTTTTTGTGACCAGCTTCCAGCAGAAGAATCTTTTTCCCTGCCAAATTTGGATCTAGACCTGAAAGAAGTACAGATTAAATGTTGTGTGGTTTCTTTTCTCCCCATTGCCCTTTCTAAATCACTGTTATGATGTTCCTTCTGGCATTTTGCATGTTTTACCAATGCTTTTGAATAAGAACTTATTAAAAGTTTGCATAAAATCTGTGCGTTGATTGCACGCTGCTTACTTTAGCACCCATTGTTGTACAACCGCAATTGCACCCTTCACCTCCAACTGAAACGCTTTCATCAAGCAAAATAATAACCTCTCTTTGCGTGAAAAAACAAGGGTGAAGAAAAGTCAGGGGAAGGACTTTATTACAACTGGGAATGCAACGTAGGAGAGTGGAGATGAGGGGCAAGAGCAGGCTGGGTCACTGTGCATGTCAGGGACACTCACTCACCCAAAGAACACGCCATAGCGGTGCCCACCATTCCCCCTCCCGATATTATAACGTCAAAGGGCTCGTTTTGAGAAGAGCTGGATTCCTCATCTCGCGCGGAGGACGCGACTCCTCGACGCAGCGCTCGCGCTCCATTGAGTGCCGTCAGTGCAGCACACTGCCGTCCTTTTCCGAGCACTGCTTGTGTAGCTTTCGTAAAAGTGAACATTCTAACGAGAAAACAGACGTTGTTACGACCAACAAGCCTTAAAGTATAATTCTAACCCTCTTCGTTATATTTGTCCTGTTATTGACAAAAACGGGTGTTGTATCTATCTATCTATCATCCAGCCATGTTGTTGAAAGATGAACACGTAAGAATTCTGTTTGCTACTCTCCTTCCGGATTTTAAAAGCCACTGAAATTATGACAACGAATCATGGACATTCCCAAAACATTTAATTTGTCTTTACTTTACCAGGTGAAATGTATGTCATACACAGTAGTATAAAATGACAGCAGCGTACAACTTGTGTCTTTTAAAACACTTTTACTTCTCAGCTCTTGTTCAGAGGTTGTAGCGCGATGGAAGCATGTTGATTTTAGCACCATCTGTCGTCGTGGAGGATGAAGTCAAGTGCGTTTAGTTTCTTTAAACGTGAACCTAGGCAACATGTATCAGTGTTGTGTTGCTTCACACAGTGTTTATTGATATAGATGCTGTTTTGTTTCTAGTGTTCCTGGAATAAACTCGTAGTGTGGTAAACTGAGGACTCGGTGCTGGTGCTCAGGCGCCGGTGGGTGGAGACTGTCACTGCCGCAGAGATCACGATATCCGCCGGTTGAACGGTTCCTGGGAGATGGAGTGTGTCTTGATCTCTCCGAGTTAATGGATGAGTGTTTGACTGATGTCCTCATAGCGGGCCCGATCACACCACGGATCAAGATGACAATGGTGAGAAAAAATCATTAATGTCGGTAGAGGATGTGGAGGACCAGAGTTTGAGTTCAGATGAAAACACGTCTGATATGTTCCAGTGTATTTATCGATTTAACACTGATAAATCTGCTTTTGTTATTGTTAATTTAATTAATTTCGAATCGCTTTTGGCGAAGGCGAACAACGAAAACAGCGTGACTATGCGCGTTTGGGGTTGCCATAGTAACAACATTTACGCTGGTGACGACTTTCAACACAGTTCAGACAAAACAACAACAAAAGACAACATCAATATTTTGATAACAATGTTATTTTCTTTTATATATATATATATATATATATATATATATATATATATATATATATATATTTATTTATTTATTTATTTATTTAAATATATATATAATTATATCAAAACATTCATGGGAATCAGTGCTGTCTATGGGACGTTGTTCGGTCAGTCCAGTAACAATATTTAATTCAGTACAAATATTTCATGTAACATTAGATTTCCAAAACACTGTTTACAGTAGTTTCACTTGCATAGCAGGTCATAATAAATTTTAAATAGTGTTTTTAATTACAATATTTGACATTATAATTTGGTGGCTGGTCATTCAGCTCCTTTCTTATTTCAAACGTAAAACAATTCATTAATCGAACGAACAAACTAAATACAGTTTTTTCTGTGCAGATCTCTCCCACTTTAGATATCTCTAGATCTGAAGAGGGAGACAATGTGCACGTTTCGGAAAGCCTGCTGTCCTGTCATGAGGATAGGGATAAGTCTGAACTATCTCTTGAGTTGCATTTGGAGGCTCTGAAGGCCAAACGCAAGCAGCAGCTGGAGAAACTAGAGCTCCGGCACCAGAATGGCCTGGAGAAGAGGCTCCTGCAGAACTCCCTGCTCACTTCGAGCACCGAATGGATACTGAAATCCAAAATACCCCAGCAGAGCATCAGCCATCATGATAGCCCAAACGCAGAGAACCGCAAACACCCCAGGTAATTCAAATCCTAAATTTGATAGCGATGTTCTCATAGATCTTGTACTGAAACACACGTCTTCCAATCTTGTCCGTAGTTCAAAGGTGATTCTCCAGAATTTTACCTCAAATAGAGTCAAAGCACCAAGAGCTACTGGAACTAATTCTTTGGGAACAGTGCCAGAGCGACCGAGGAAGCCTCCCCCTCAAGATTCACAGAAAGCCAAAGAGGAGGCAGACATGGCTGAGTGTCAGAAACAGTTTCGCGTCGCTCCCGTCCCTGAGCACATCTCAAAGCCTCTTTATGATGATCTCATCCATGAACAAGAGCGCTTGAGGAAGGAAGGTCGCGAGCAGAGGAGAGATTTCCTCTTGACCACGCAGAAGCCCTTCAGGTTCCACAAGGAGGAGAAGAAGCGAGAGAGGCTGAAGGAGGAGACGGCCTCTGCTGATAAAAGTGAAAAAACAGAACCAGTTTGTGTGAGAAAACCTATACCGAAAGCGGTCTTAGACCCCAGCTTCTCTGAGCAAATGAAAGGTGCATATATTTGATTATTTATCAAAATCATATTATTATATGCACTCTTGTATGTACTAAACACAGTATGAAGAGTTCAGATGCAAAAGCCTCCAAGTGCAGTTTGAAAGAGCAGGCTTCTACTGTATTTTTAGATTCAGCTAATTTCACTTTAATGGCAATTATTAGATTCTAGAATTATAGAAAAAAAATTAAAAAGAAAAAAAAAGGCCCTTCACATATAAATTATAATTTAAGTTTCATTTGAATATTTAAATCAACATAATTTACTCACCTTTACTCACAAACCTGTTGTTATGTGATGCCGGTTCAGAGCAGGAGCAGCGAAGGAAGATTCGCATTCATCTGAGAGCTCAGGAGACTCTGAAAGCCTCCTCAGCACCCATTCAGAGACAGGAACCCAGTGCAGATAGACAGACCTGCAGTGCTCAGAAGAGCAAAAGCAAGATGCTGGGTTACTTGGACCAGAAGCTGTCCTTCAGACCTAAAACTAATGCTGCCGTGCCTGATTTTGATAAGCTTTACCAGGCCTTTCAACAAAAGGCAATGGAGGCTGCAGAGAGCAGAGATGTCACTCACTGTAAACCTTTCCAGCTGCGCACATCCACGCTACAGCCACACCACAGGAGCCCAGAAAACCCTCAGGTTTCTATCTAGATGATTTAGTTTAGTTTAATTTAATGCAAATCCTACATGGAATGTGTTTTGTTTAGCATGCAATTATTCTTGATTAGAAATCTAGAGACAAGACGAATCTAAAGAGAAGCAGTTCATTTGGTGGCCTGACATCACTGTCTATGGACACTCTTCCAACTTACATAACAGATGCGGCCAGGAAGAGATCCATGGCTGTAAGGTGAGCCTGACGCTTCTTATATTTTCAGAATTTTATACAATCGTCAATGACTAAAAACATTAAAACCAATAAAAGTAGTCATATGTTCTTTTGGTGAAATTTTAGACAAGTGATGTATAATCTGTCACCCAGGAGATCTTTGGAGCTGAAGGACCTGAAGGAGCAGGAGAATGCAAAGTGGATGAAGCAGCACAGTATCAAGTCTCAAGCTATGAGCAGGGCAGTAGCAATGAGAGCCAAGGCAATGGACCCTCATAAAAGTCTTAAAGAGGTCTACCAGGAGAAACTCAAACAGAACCGGTGAGCACTTTGAAAAAAATAAAAATGTCTGCAGCCAAGCCAGGAATGCAATAACTGATTATGAGTTGTTGTGAATGTAGGCAAGCTGATCTGGAGAGGATGAAAGATTATCAGAAAGAGCTGAAGGAGATCAAAACCAGAGTAACGTCTCGCCCGTACCTGTTTGAGCAGGTGTCACAGGTACACCACTTAATATTCAAAATCCACTCTTCTTCCAAATAATCTACCTTTTATATTTGTCCATATGCATATGCCTAATGTTTTCAGAAAAATGCCAAGAATAATGCTGAACGCAGATACAGGAATACTTTGGAACAAGCAGGTCTGGACGAAAATTTTGTGAGGTCAAAGGGAGAAACAAATAAGGCCATCCATGTGGACAATGAGTCTGCGGATGAGGATCATGACAGCACTGAAAGCCAAACCCAGAAGAGGTATGGAGACATGAATAACCGGGTTTCAAATTAATCTGCACTTTTTTTTTGCAGTGGTTATTATCACAGAGCGGAACAAATCTGTTCAATGCAAAGGTTTAAAAGTGTGTTGAAGTATTTATCCAAGTTTTAATGAAAGGTTTGGCATTACTCTCTTGTGACCCGTACCCATCAAAATAAAATCATCTAACTCAATGCAAATACAGTAGACGCGGTTTTGACATGAAAAGATCTATTTATTATAAATCTTTCTTTTTATGAGTTTATGTCAGCTTTATTGTCATTGGCAAGGCGAAAAAGTAACCATGCAAATATGATGTAGCAGTCATATGGATACATGCTGTTCTACTATCCTTTTATTTACAGTGCAGGAAGTGGGGAAGACAGTGTCACAAATGAGGAGGAAAAAGAAGAGAATGTGGAAACCAAAGGGGAAGAGTTGTGCTGACAGACGCGGTTGGTGGGCCAGCGTATTTCATCCATATTCCATATGTGCAGGGGAGACTGTGGTCAGACAACAAATTGTTGACAGATCATTTCAGTTATGTGCATGATTTACTTGAATACAGATTTTATTTTTTATTACTGTATATTGTGCCAGTGAATCAGTGTGGGTCTTTATAGAGCTGAGCCCTCTTGTTTGTTAAAGTTTTTTTCAACAGAGAAAGGATTCAAGAAATTCCATATGTCCATATGTATTTTTAATGAAACAGAAAATCAAAAGCGAGTTTAATTTTATGATTCTAAGCATGTTATGGGGGCTACCGACCCAACAAAGGAATAAGTAACCAAAAAACACTTGGCAACCAGAGGAGCTGCATATTAAAAGCAGTATATTTGCTCGAGGTCTACTTACTGCACATTAAATCATCTTATAAACCACAGAAACAGATCTTGGGTTTGGTGTTGGGCACCCTCAGGGTTTGCAAACAGTAAACTGGGGAAGCCTTGTCTTGGCACGAACACATCTTCCACCTGGAGTCTGTTAAATGTGGCTTTGAACGTCTGCTATAATTATGAACTATAACTGTCACAGCAACTAGCTTTATTCATAAAACTCCATTTGAATAAGTACACAACTATCATTCTAAGAGAACTCTTCTTTAGCACAAGGCCCATCTGAAATTCTCATTCCTGAAGTCAGGTTATTTTGAGAGTCATAGCACTGGTTGAGTAAACAGCCCTGAACATTTATCCTCTATTGGAAAAAGAGTTTGTGCTAGTGTATTTGGCCACATCAAGAGCTTTTTACTCCAACTGGCTTCTTCAGTCCTGGTTGGATGTTCTGTGATTTTTTTTTTAAGGAATTAAAGGAATTTGTGTTTCTGTGTATAGGAATGGAAAGTTCTTAGTTATTTTAAAG
This sequence comes from Carassius carassius, assembly GCF_963082965.1. NCBI lineage: Eukaryota > Metazoa > Chordata > Actinopteri > Cypriniformes > Cyprinidae > Carassius > Carassius carassius. The sequence continues at coordinate 21,829,613 of NC_081786.1, forward strand.
ATTTTGAGGCATAATTTCTGCTTTTGCTGTTACATGATGATCTCAAGATGGAACATGATTACTTTAAACAAGCCGTGTAGCATGCAGTGTATTTTAAAGGCTAAAATTGAACTTTTGGTGAAAATATGATGGCAAGTCTTGTCCATTTTGTTGTATAAATTGTATAGTTAGTGGTTGAAGGAGTGATGAAACTGAAAAATTAAATGAGTCAACTGCACATTTGAAAATGACTACCCAGTTTCACCTCATGATACCCATTCATTCTGTTTCGGAAATTCCTTTTTTGTTTTGGATAAATGAGGTTTAAGTGGAAGTAGGGTTTTGTTCCAATGTTTATACTGGTATACACTGGAATTATGTCTTTTACTGGTAATGGGAGAGTCGGGGTCAAGATTTGGTAGCAGTTTGGTGCATCATTTCGAAAGGAGTATATTTACAGGTTGTGTGTATATGAACATCACCACAAAATCCTACAGATGGAAACTTTAGATTTTCTTTGAGCTCAAGTCTCAGATTTGGGGTGTGTCAGTGGAAAAGAAGAAAAAAACATGGAGGATGGGATGCTGCTGGGATGCTGTATTTTTTATGCCAATCCAAAAGTTTGCATCACACTGGTTTCTTGCACACAAAAAGCCAATAGAATCTTGCCTTTTGGATTATCGCAGAAATGCAGCCCTATGAACAACAAAAGTTCATAATTCATAATAATCTTCACAAATGAACACAACTTTATGTCGGCACTGATAGTCTCGTGGGCAGTGTGCTGACATATTGCACTAAAAGTGTCCCAAGTTCAAATCCAAGCTCGATGACCTTTCCCCTATTTGCAGGAATGCAATAAACACCACAATTTTATAAAAGCGGACTAGTAAATAGATGAGTTTACACATTCAGCGTGATCCCAGGCAACCTCTGTAGTCTCATTTAGCCACTTGTTAAATGGGACTACAGATACTAAATGTAAACGCTTAAGACATTAAATGCTTAGTATGGTATAACTGATGTATTTTAGGCGCTAAAATAAAACATGAAAAATATATTGAGCTTGTGTTAACCAAAAAAAAAAAAAAAAACATTGATTTCAGAACAAATGGAATCAGAAGTGCAAAAAACTTTTCCTGCAGCACTCTAAGGATGCATTGTTTGTAGCTTACAGTGAAGGGTACTTACAAGAAGTATCATTTTCCAGTGATGACTATTAAAAAGTAGCTATGTATTCTGATGATTTATATATATATACTATTATTTTTATTACATTTTTTTTTGGCAGAAAACCATTCTGAAAATGTTGAGGTAATGTTATCATAATAAGACATTTCTTTTTTTAAATCTGTTAAATATGTAGATACCATAAAGCTGACTGGCAAAACTCAGTGTCTGTCTGGTCTGTTTCATGCACACACATCACTCAAGTCGTTTAGGGAGGACAGAACGCTGCGTTTGAGTGACAGCTTCTATCTTCAGCTTTAAGTGTCAGATAACTGAAAGTTCAAGCTCTCCTGCGAGGTCGCCATGGCAACTGGGCTCTCTCCTGTCACACTATCTTCAAGTGACACAACCGAATGTCCCTTACATTGATAACGTGAAAGATATAGCTCTGAATCAGGTTGGACATAAGATGCAAATTATTCATGGAATCCATGCAAATACATTTGTTCTTCTACATGTAATCATGAAAAAAATATAATAAAATAAACAGAGGGATTGACTAAGACTTTTCAAGAATGATCCTGTTAAGCTGGAAAAAGGTGAAAGAGTTTAATTGAACTTAAATGCACAGGTTACAACATTATGATTTCAAAATTTCCATTCCTTCCATTCATAATATGTTCAAGTTGAAGGTATGTCAAATTGTGGACTAAAAATGTCAAAATAAAGTTTCTTCCGTAGTTATCTGACATTATACTGTAACTTTACACAACCATTTGAAAGTTTGATAGGATTCTTAATATTTTTAAAAGAACTTTCCCACCAAGTTTGTATAAGATGATGAAAAATACACTAAAAATAGCAATATTTTGAAATATTATTACAATTTAAAATAACTTTATTATTACTTTATTATTATTATTACAACATATTTTATGATCTTTGAAGCCTGTGATGGAAAGCTATATTTTCAGCATCTTTACTCAAGTCTTCAGTGTCACATGAGCTTTCAAAAATCATTCTAATATAATTATTCAGTGTTCAAGAAACCTACACAAAACAGAAGAACAGCATTAATTTGAAAGAACTGTTTGTGACATTCTTAATGTCTTAATTGTCTTAATCCTTGCTGAATCAAAGTATTAATTTCATAAGAGAGAAGAAAAATCTACTAACCCCAGTTTTGAACAGTTTATGTTCAGTATAGAACATTCTTATAAAGAACCATTGAGAAACGTTATATAGATATAGATACATTATAGGTTTCATAATTTCTTCTGATGGTTTTGGTACTATATATAGTAACACGCAAGTAAACATATTGTTTTCAAAATAAAATGAAATAACTTTTTCACTGAACTTGAAATGTTCTTTGACGGTTATATAATTCTTATTGGTTATAATCTTTATTTAAAGAATGAAGAGAAGCTTTTAAGCAGAATGCAGTGATGCAGTTGATTTAACTCTGTGAGTATGAATACCAAACTCATGCAGGACTTGTTTGTTTGGTTAGATTTATTTATAATGCCTTTCCATTATTCAAAAGCATAGGAACTTTAAGTATTTATGTTCTTTCACTCATCTACAAAACAGTATATTCAGATTACTGTAGTTCTCCTTGAATGTGTTCTTTGATTATATATGCATACAGAAGTCCTTGAAGGTGTTGTTATTTTGTTGAAGGCCAGACTCTCACCTGTAGGAGGAGCTATGGCTCGTAACGTGCTATTACTAGAAGCAGCGAAGATTAGAGATATTTCCATTCTGTCCTTAATTACTGTCCATATGAGCACACGAGGGTTAGAGCATTCAGGACAGTTACAGTGTTATTGAACAAAAACATAACACACATTCAAATATTTGTAAGTTACTGGTCTTTGTTGAAATGCATGAGATTGTCAATAAGGTTTCCTCATCCTAGTTTGCATGCACATCAAGCAGCATCTATGAGGTTGCATGCAGCAGAGAGGGGAGAGGGAGCAGATAGAGGGAG